>NW_027310149.1:0-70000 GCF_047496795.1 Chiloscyllium punctatum
TCTCTTAGTGAGCATCAGTACAACAAAGGAGAAAGCAGGCCTCCCACGAGAGGGTGAGAATGCTGCCTGAGATCTTTCTGTTCTGTGTACCTTCTCCAACACTGTACCAAAGGTATGTCTTGTGGATCAGTGTCTTCATTAATTTTTAACTCCTATAACAGTTCCTATCTCCGTAACCTCCTTCTTTCCATATAGGCCCTCCGCATATTTGAAATGTACCGCATTGCAAACTACCATCCCTATCATTATACCTTGCTTCAGTGTCTATAACATGCCTTATCTCTGTATTCTCCTCCTCTTTAACGGGTACAGGGTCATGCTGCATGAAAACAGAACCTTCAGTCCAAGTCATCAATGCTGACTATTTTCCCCAAACCTGAACGAGTCGCATTTGCCTGTGTTTGACCCATATCCCTTCAAACCTTCCCCTCTCCATGTGCCTGCCTAAATTTCTTTTCCAAGTTGTAATTGTTCTTGTTTCTCCCATGTGCCCCTGGCAGTTCGTTCCGTCTATGCACCATTCTCTGTGGATGTTGCCCCTCAGCTCCCTCTTTAAATCTTTGTTCTCTCGCCTCACGTTTATACCCTCTAGTTTTGGACTCAATTACCCTTGGCTATTCACCATTCTTACTCTCCGTATGGTTTTATAAACCTTTATAAGGTCACCCCTTTTAAGCCTCCTCTGTCCAAGGGAAATATTGAAGACAATGTTACAAATATCTCCAACTCATGTATCAAAGTGCTGGCCAATGACAGCAAGTGTGCCAAATGCCACTTTCCCCACCCTGTCCACCTGTGATGCTACTTCCAAAGAACAATGTAACTGCACCTCTTGGTCTCTCTCTGTTCGACAACACTACCCAGGCTGTACCATTAACTGTGTTAGTCCAAAACTCAATACCTGAATTAAAATCCATCTTTCATGCCTTGCTCCACTGACCCAGTTGGTCGAGATCCCCTTTGATAACCGTATTCACTGCCCACTACACCATTCATTTGATCATCCACAAAATTACTAACAATGACTCCGATATTCTCAACCAAATTGTTTATGTAGATGATGCACATCACTGTCCCATCCCTGATCCTTGTAGCACACCGCTGGTCACAGGCCTCCAGTCTGAACAACAACCCTCTCCCACCAACCCCTGTCTCCTACTGTCAAGCCAATTTTGTGTCTAGTTGACTAGCTCTTCCTGATCACATGTGATCTAATCTTATGAACCAGTATATCATGCTAAATGCAAGGTTTATGAAGGCTTGTTGCTCAGATTGAGGTTTAGGATGTAGGTTTGCTCTCTGAGCTGTAGGTTTGATATCCAGACGTAGCATTGCCTGGGCACGGTAACATCATCAGTGGCAACCTCCAAGTGAAGCAAAGCTGTTGTCTCCTGCTTTCTATTTATATCTTTCTCCTGGATGGGGTTCCTGGGGTTCACCACAAACCCCAGGAACCCCATCCAGGAGAAAGATATAAATAGAAAGCAGGAGACAACAGCTTTGCTTCACTTGGAGGTCGCCACTGATGATGTTACCCAGCCAGGTAACAAAACATCTGGATATCAAACCTACAGCTCAGTGAGCAAACCTACACCCTAAATCATGCTAAATCCCGTCAAAGGCCCTGCTGACGTTGATGGAGACAATGTCTGGTCACCAATTCAACACAAGCCATCAAGTTAGTGAGACTTGACTTTGTATGCTGACTATCTTTCATCAATCCTTGCCTTTTCAAACGAATGTAACTCCAGTCTGGCAGAATCACTTTCACAAATAACCCACCACTGACGTTGGGCTAATTGGTTTTCAGTTCCCTGGCTTTCTCTTGCAGCCTTTCTGAAATAATGGATCAAAACCATAGTGTTGTCAGTGCTGTACAGCATGGAAACTGACCCTTCAGTTGATACCAACCATAATTCCAAACTAAACTCGTCCCAGCTGCCTGTTGCTGGCCTATATCCCTCCAACCCTTTCCTATTCATGTCCTTAACTAAACATTGTAATTGTACCGACATCCACCTCAGGAAGTTCATTCCACACCCAAACCACCCTCTGTGTAACTATTTGCCCCTGATATCCTTTTTTTTTGAACATATCTCTCCTCTAACCTGAAAAATGTGGCCCCTCCACTTGAGACTCCGTCACCCAAAGGAAAAGGCAGCTACCACTGACTCTATCTATATCCCAACTTTTTTTCTTAAACTTCTATAAGGTCACCTCTCAACCTCCCGGCTCCAGTCAAAAAAAACTCTGCATATTCAGCCATTTTTCAGAACTCAAGCCTTTCATACCCAGCAACGTCTTGGTAAATCTCTTCTGAACACCCTTCAGGTTAATAATATCCTCCCTATAACCGGGCGACCAGAACTGGATGGAGTATTGCAGAACAGGCCTCACAAATGTCTGCACAATCTCAAGATGACGTCCAAAATCCTGTATTCAATGGACTGAGCAGTAGTCAGGCATGCAAAGCACTGTCTTATCCATCCTGTGATGCAAGCTTCAAGGATTATGTACCTGAACCCGGAGGTCCCTCTGCTCTAAAACACTAACCGAGGCCCAAACATTAATTGTATAAGCTCTACCCTTGTTTGTTTTACCAAATGCATTACCTCACATTTATTCAGATTGAATTCCATCTGTGGTTTTTCAGCCAATTCACCCAATTCATCAAATCCCTTTGGAATCTTAGAAATCCACTATGCCACCCTCCAGCCTTCCAGCTGATTACACATGGCTGTCAATGGTACAAATACCCTTGCTAGTAGCTCCACAATTTCTTCCCTAGCATCCCACAATGTCCTGTGATACACTTAATCAGGGCCTGGGGCTTTCTATTCCTTTGTGTTTTAAACCCTCCAGCACCACCTCTTCTATAACATGCACTCTTTTAAAGTAATAGAGGTGTACAGCATGGAAACAGAGCCTTCAGTCCAACTCATCCATGCTGACTAGAAGATGTAAATAAATTCATCCCATTTACCAGCATTTGGCCCATGTACCGCTAAACTCTGACTATCCATATATCCATCCAGATACCTTTTATATGTTGTTTTGTATCCGTCTCCATTACATTCTCTCTCAGCTTATTCCATTCATACGTCACCATGTGCGTGAAAAAGTTGTCCCTTCAGTCCCTTTTTTAAACCTTTCCCCTTCAACCTTAAACCTATGCTCTCTAGGTTTGGAGTTTCGAACCCCGGGAAAAGACCTTGACTGTTTACCCTATCCATGCCCCTCATGTTTATATAAACCTCTGTCAGGTCACCCCTCAGTCTCTGATGCTCCAGGGAAAATAACCCCAGCTTATTCAGTAACAATCCTTGCAACATCTTGTTAATCTTTTCTAAACACTTTCAAGTTTCACAACATCCTTCCTATAGCAGGGAGACTGGAATTGCAGAGAACTCCAATTGTGGTCTAACGTATTGCTCTTGTTCTCTGCGTTCCCCAGTCTTTGTCCACAGTAAGTTCTGGAGGGAAAAAATTGTTTAGGGTCTTAGCCATACCTGCTAATGAAAGCCAACACACCATACGCCTTCTTAACACCCTCTCAACTTGGGTGGTAACTTCAGGGACACAGGATCACTCTGTTCGTGCACACTGCTAAGGTTCCTGCCTTTAACCATGTAAACTTTTTCTGCAGATTCTTCCAATCTGAAACCATCTCTATCTTTGTAAATTGCTACAGTCCATATAACACTCATAAACTGTGAAACCTCCTCAAGTCCCTATATTCCTAATGCCTGCAAAATCCTCCAATCCCGATATCCCTCCCTAACTCTGTAAATGCCACCATCCTCCAGTGCCTTTCTGGGGAACATTGCAGAGGAAGGAAGATTTGTTGAGACCAGGCAATGTTACGGAGGTAGGAAGGGCTGCAGAACCTGGAGGATGGTACTAATGTAGGAAGGGACGTGGATCCTGCAGGAGGTTAGACAGTGTGGGATTCATAGAACCTGCAGGATGGGACCAAGAATGGGTTGTGGACCCTGAAGGATGTTACGATTTGAACCACAGATCATCTTTGATTGGACCATTCAGCTGATCTTTGAGTCAAAGAGATGTACAGCATGGAAGCAGACCTTTCGGTCTAATCTGTCCATGCCGACCAGATATCCCAACCCAATCCAGTCCCACCTACCAGCATCTGGCCCATATTCTTGCAAACCCTTCCTATTCATATACCCATCCAGATAGCTTTGTGTCAGCCTCCACCACTTACTCTGGCAGCTCATTCCATACACGTACTACCCTCTGCGTGAAAAAAAATGTCCCTTAAGTTTCTTTTATACCTCTCTCCTCTAACCGTAAACCTGTGTCCTCCAGTTCTGGACTCCCGTTCCCGAGGGTGAAGACTTTGTCTCTTTAGCCTCTCCATGCTCCTCATGATTTTATAAAGCTCTATATGGTCGCCCCTAATGATTTTATAAACCTCTATAAGGTCACCCCTCAGCCTTTGATGCTCCAGGGAAAACAGCCCCAGCCTATTCAACCTCTCGATAGCACAAACCCTCCAATCCTGGCAACATCCTTGTAAATCTTTTCTGAACCCTTTCAAGTTTCACAATATCCTTCTGATAGGAAGGTGACCAGAATTGCACACAGTATTCCAAAAGTGACCTAACCAATGTCCTGTACAGCCACAACATGACCTCAAAACTCCTGTACCCAATATTGTGACCAATAAAAGAAAGCATACCAAATGCCGCCTTCACTATCCTACCTATCTGCGACTCTGCTTTCAAGAGCTATGAACCTGCACTCCAATATCTCTATGTTCAGCAACACTCCGTCAAAACTTACCATTAAGTGTATAAGTCCAGCAAAGATTTGCTTTTGCAAAATGCAGCACCTCGCATTTATCTGAATTAATATCCATCTGCCACTTCTCAGCACATTGGCCCATCTGATCAAGATTCCATTGTAATTGGAAGTAACCTCTTTCGCTGGCCACTACACCTCCAATTTTGTTGTCATCTGCAAACTTACTAACTATCCCTCTTATGCTTACATCCAGATCATTTATGGAAACAATGCAAAATATTGGACCCAGCACCAATCCTTGTGGCACTCCACTGGTCACAGGCCTCCAGTTTGCAAACCAACCCTCCACCACCACTCTTTGTCTCCTACCTATGATCCAGTTCTGTACCAATTGGCTAGTTCTCCCTGTATTCCGTGAGATCGAACCTTGCTAACCAGCCTCCAATGGGGAACCTTGTTGAACGCCTTATTGAAGTCCATATAGATCCCATCCACTGCTCTGCCCTCATCAATCTTCTCTGTTACTTCTTCAAAAAACCCAATCAAGTTTGTGAGACAGGATTTCCGACTCAAAAAGAAATGTTGACTATCCCTAATCAGTCCTTGCCTTTCCAAATACATGTACATCCTGTCGCTCACGATTCCCTCCAACAACGTACACACCGATGTCGGGCTCACCAGTCAATAGTTCCATGGCTTTTCCTTACTGCCTTTTTTAAATAGTAGCAACACGATAGCCAACCTCCAGTCTTCTGGCTCTGATGTCCTGTTTCTAGAGATCTTTACCGGAATGGTGAGCACAGCTTAAGATTGCCAGGCTGGAAGATGTGAATTCAGGTGTGAATCTATTTGCCCGTTCTCTCTGTGTGCCTGAAACTGACCTGGTGGTGCTCTGGTAAAAAGCACTCTCTGTGCATCTTGTAACAAACAGATCTCCAGGACTGACCAGAGGTCACCTCATCAAAGCCTTCATTTAGAATGTTCTTTATTTTAAATGTCAGTTTTATGAGATGCAGGAATTGAGGAGTTGTCATTTTTAAAAGAATGAAAGTTTTGTCATTGACCCTGACACATGCAATGGGGATTCATGGATTCTGTTGTTCTCTACAGACTGTCACTCAGAAGGTTGTCTCACCGGGGAATCTGAGTGCAGATAGTCTTTGCTTGGTACAGTGTGAATTAACCAGTTTATTTCGGCCCCGACACAGTGTTTCTGGAGAATGTATAACTATGTAAATACCTCACCGACAGGTTCAGGGGTGAGTGCACTGGGCCCTGAGCACAAGCAGCTGGGAAACCTCATGCCGATTGTATGTGGCAAAAGTGAGAATTGCAGATGCTGGAGATCAGAGCCGCGATTAGAGTGGTGTTGGAAAAGCACAGCAGGTCAGGCAGCAACCGAGGAGCGGGAAATCTACGTTTTGCCTGATGTTGATGTTCCCACTCCTCAGATGCTGCCTGACCTGCTGTGCTCTTCCAGCACCACTCTAATCTAGACTCTGTTTGTATGTCGGGCTTGGCACAGACTGGGTGAGATCAGCTCCCTGAGCAAATGACAGGTATGGAGCTTGGGTTCCTCCTGCTGTGTTTGACCGAGTGCCATATCGTTATCTCCCTCTCATGAGTGAGCATGTCATGTTCTCTAGTCCTGTCAGTGTCCGCTCCCTGTAAACCTTTCCAGCTGTTGAACATCTTCCTTCTCTCTCACTCCCACCAGCCCTTCCAACCTGGCCTTGGTTTCGTATCTCCTGCAATCCTAAATGACCAATATTATCGCATTGCTTTCCTTTGAGCTGTGTGAGAACAAACCTGAAGTAGGTTTGTGCCATTGGAAGAAAAAGACAACTCCCCCTTCTCCACCTTTATCAAACAAAGTGTGCCTTGTTTGTCTCTCTCCCATAAGTGTAAGGAACCATCCTTTCAGCATCCACCCTGTCCATTCCCATGAGGATCTGTACATTTTAATGAGGACAACTGTCCTCCTGATGACCATCAGTGGCAAAGCACCGAAGTGACATGTTTATGTTCCTCGATTTTCTGTAACTGCTTCCTTTTGCTCGACCCCTCCCTCATTCTGAATCCTTCCCCAGCCTGGACAGTGCTCCAAACCACTAATTACTGAGAATGCTCCAACCTCTGTAAACTCTTCACACCCCTACAATCCTCCTTGTCATGTGAACCCCTCCAGCTTCTACAGTCCTTCTAAACTATTGCATCTCCTACAACTCTCACCATCTCTGTATGCTCCAGTCACTAAATTTCTCCATGCATCTGTAAATCCCCCCAGTCCCTCCAGCCCCTTCAAATCTGCCGATCTCTCCAAGGTCCTGCAGTTCCACAACACATCCCTCTACATGGAACTTCCACCAGAGATCACGAGCATCCAGATCTCTGTAATCCCCTGCGGTTCTCTCTATTTCTGTTCCCACCTTCGGTACCGACAACCCTATTTCCATATATAACATCATCAAGTCCCTACAATCCTCCAGAACGGTGTAACCACCAAAAGACCTTACAATTCTATCTCGATCACTGACTGCCTGCAGTGATTTGAAACTTCGGCAATTAGAGTCAGAGAATCATAGAGATGTAAAGCATGGAAACAGACCCTCCAGTCCAACTTGTCCATGCCAATCCAGTCGCGCCAATCCAGTTGCACCAATCAGCACCTGGCCCATCTCCCTCTCAACCCCTCCTATTCATATATCCATCCAGATGCCTTTCAACTGTTGCAGTTGTCCCAGCCTCCTCCACTTCCTCTGGCAGCTCATTCCAAACATGTACCACCCTCTTTGTGAAATATTTGTCCCTTAGCTCTCTTTCATATATTTCCCCTCTCGCCCTAAACCTATGCACTATAGTTCTGGACTCACTGATCCCAGGGAAAAGACTTTGTCTATTTATCCTATCCATGCCCCTCATAATTTTGTAAACCTCTATAAGGTCTCCCCTCAGCCTCCGACGCCCTAGCCAGTGCAGCCTCTCCCTATAGCTCAAATCCTCCAAATTTGGCAACATCCTTGTAAATCATTTCTGAACCCTTCAAGTTTCACGACATCCTTCTGATAGGAAGGAGACCAGAATTGCACACAGTATTCCAAAAGTGGCCTAACCAATGTCCTGTACAGCCGCAACATGACATCCCAACTCTTGTACTCAATAATCTGAACAATAAAGGAATGCATACCAAGTGCCTTCTTTGCTATCCTATCTACCTGTGACTCTACTTTCAAGGACCTCTGTAGTTCATTTGAAAAATTGGGTAGACTGATGCAGTGGCCTGAGGTCTTGTGGGTGAAGTTGGTTCAGTCTAGGCTGTTAGGCAGAGCCAGTGAGGTATTTGCAGCGCTGTCTCCTGAGTGGCCAAGAGATTACGCACATGTCGAACAGGCTATTTTAAGTGCTTTTGGATTAGTACCAGAAGCTTATCGACAGCGGTGCAGCTACATAAAGAACCAGGACAGACTTATGTGGAATTCTATCCAATTAAACGTAGTAATCTTTCTGCAACATCTCCAGCCTCCATACATCTCTCTGTCATGGTGAGCTGCTCCAAACCCCACAAGCTTTCCTGCCTGTGTACACCATCAAGTTGATACAACCCTTCTGATTTCTGTCGTGTCCTGCAGACCCATTTTTATGAATTCTGCCGACCACTAATACTCTCCATATCTGCGTAAATGCCCCAAGCCACTACAATTCCCTGTACTGTGCAGCCCCCACCAGACCCGAAAGTCATCACTATCTGTGAAATCTCCTTCAGGTCCATATCCTCCACCTTGCTGAAACCCCCTCTCAGCATTGCAACCCCCTTTATTTCCTAATGTTGTTGAGTCTCTAAAACCATCCCTATCTACTCCACTGCATACTACATTCCCAGTCTGTGTAGTCTCTTCAATTCCTTCAGTTCCTATATACCTATGTATAGGTGTGACTGCTTTGTGGCCATTGTATCCTCGTTTCTATCTGCAAAAGACTCTGCTTACTGTAGCACATCCTATGCTCATAAGTGAATCTGGTCTCTCACAACCCTCTTTATGACTCTCTCCTCCAGTCCCAACAAGCTTCCCTATCCCTGTTATATCTTGCAGCATGCACACCACTCACTCTCTCTGACATACCTTGCAGTGCATAAAATCATCTCTCCTTCTAACTTTATCCAGTCTACAACTTCATCCCTTTCCCTGCAACATCCTCCAGTCCATATACTCCTCTCTATTGCTGCAGCATTCTCCAGCTTATATCATCTTCCATGTGTTTGCAACATTCTCCAGTCCATACCACCCTCCCTTTCCCTATAATATTCTCCAGTCCATACCATCCTCCCTATCACTGTCATATTCTCCAGATGCACAACTGTTGTTAAATGTACAACATCCTGGAATCATGTGAATGTTTCTACGCCCTGATCAACATTGTCCATGTAACGATCCACAACTCTATACACATCCCTATCTCTGAAGTCTAATCAAAGACGCTTTATCTCTCTAACTTCCTCCAAACAATAAAATGTTTTCTCCTGCGAACATTCTGTAGCAACTGTAACTATGTTTAACCCTGCAACATTGTCGCGCCCCCACACATCTCTCCCACTCTGTGGCCTCTAACCATCCCTCAAAGGCCCTCTCTCGGTGACACGCGCCATGCATTTGCAACAAGGCAGATGGAATGACAGCATTAACTGAAGGGAACAGATATGATCGAACTGTTATTGTGGAGGTGTGGCTGCAGAATGATCATGACAGCAATGTGATTATTGAGGGGTTGTAGGGATTTAGGCAGGATCAGCAAAAAACCAAACAATGTCCCGTTTTGTTGTGGTGAAGAAAGGACGCAGTCAGTGCATTAGTGAGATAGACAATTTAATCTGGGAATCAAAATATAGAGTCATTTTGAATGGACAGCTTCCAAATAGCAAGGGGGATCTGGAAGATCAAATCACAATCCATGCTCGTTGGTAAGTTGGATACAATATTTTCTTGGTGATAGTAGACAGAGGCCTGTGGAGTGGTCACTTTCTTATTGGACATCTCTGGCCAATGCTGTTTCACAAGGATCAGTGCTGTGATGTCTGTGTGTAATTTATATCTGTGATTCAGATGAAAAGGTCAGCAGTTTGCTCAGTATTTTGCAGACGACATTTGGAAAGGCATGTGATGATTAGGGATAGTTCGGGGAATTGTGGATAGTGAGGAAGAGTGTTAAAGGTTGCAGCTGTATGTAGATCAGCTGGAACGCTGGGCAGAGATGTGGCAAATCGACTTTCATTGGGGCAGGTGTGAAGTGATGCATTTATGAAGTCAAGTGGAAGAGAGAAGTACACTAATTGACTAATTGGAAACATTGATAAACAGAGAGACATTGGAAGCAAATCCAAAGCTCCCTAAAAATAACAACACAACAGGATGTGGTGGTCGAGGGGGAGTATGGTATGCTTACCTTTATTGGGCACAGTATTGAGTACAGACGTTTGCATGTCATGTTGTGACTGAATGAAACTTCATTCGGCCATGTTTGGAATGTTGCGTGTCGTTCTTGTTGTCACACCACCGGAAGGATGTGGAGGTTTTGGGGAGGGTGTAACAGAGGTTTGGCAGAATGTTGCCTGGATGAGAATGTGTTTACTGTTAGGAGGTTGGACGCAGTTGGATTGTTTTGCGAGAATATCAGAGACTGAGGGGTGACCTGGTACAGGTATATAGCATTACGAGAGGCGTGAATAGTGTGGATAGTTGGAACACTTCATCCAATGTAGAATTATCAAATACTAGTGCGCCTCACTTTAAGGTGAGAGTGAGATGAATGAGACCAGTTGTCTTTACCGAGAAGATCGAAGCTGCTCAGGAGGTGGGAGAGGTGGCAAAGAGAGCAAACATTTGAAGGGCATATAGACAGAAACATTAACAGGCAGAGAATAGAGGGATATCGCCCATGTGCAGGCAGATGGGATTAGTTTAGAATAGCATCATGGTCAGCACAGCCATGGTGGGCCGAAGGGCCTAGTACTGTGCTGTACTGTTCGAGTTTCTAACTTCACGGCATCCACCCTGTCAAAGCCCCTCAGAATCCTGGATGTTTCATTCAATTTCTCTCCCATTCTTCAAAACCCCAATAGGTTCAAGGTCAATCTACTCCACCTCTTCTCATTGGAAAATCCCGCCATCTCCAGGATCAGCCGAGTGAACCTTCCCTGGCCTGCCTCCAATACAAGAATGCCTTTCCTTAGGGCATGCAATCTGTTCATTATAATCTAGGTGTCGTCTGACTTGTACCTTGCATCGTTTTAGCAAGACCTCTCTATTTTTAGACTCCATTCCCTTTGTAATAAATAGCAGCATTTGATTTGTCTCCTCAATGACCTGCTGATCCTGTAAGCTACCTTTTAGAGATTGATTCACAAGGATTCCCAAAACCCTTTGAGCAGTCAGTCTGAAACCAAACGGTGTTAGCCTGACAGTAAGTCAGGAAGGTGCTGGAATGTGTTATAAAGGCTATGAAATAAATGATAACTGAATGCTTAGAAACAGTGGGAGATGTATGAATTTATAAAAGGGATTCTATATTTTGGTGTGACCTTAAATGGTAGAATAGATAAGGGTGGGGGAGGCTAGTTGCGGTAGAGGGATATTTGGAATTTCAGAAGCATTTGACAAGTTTCAACCAGGGCTAAAGATTAGCTCGAGAGAGAATAGGGCCCCTGAAAAGTCAATGAGGCTGTCTGTGTGGAATCTCTGCTGTTGAGTGAGATACTGAACAAATATTTTGTGTAAGGATTTACTGCGGAGAAAGACATGGAAGCTTGGGAACTTGGGAAAATACATAGTGATGTCTTGAAAAGAATTAACCTTGGAATACAGGAGGTGCTGGATGTCTCAAAATGCAAGATGTTAGATAACACCTTGGGACATGATCAAATGTATCTCAGCGCCTTGTGAGAAGCGAGGGAGGAAATTGCAGGGCCACCTCCAGAGATATTACGCTGAAAGACTGCAGCGACTGGGCTTGTATAGCCTTGAGTTGAGAAGACTGACAGGGGATCTGATTGAGACATATAAGATTATTAAAGGATTGGACACTCTGGAGGCAGGAAACATGCTTCCGCTGATGGGTGAGTGCTGAACCAGATGACACAGCTTAAAAATATGGGGTAGACCATTTAGGACAGAGATGAGGAGAAACATCTTCACCCAAACAGTGGTGGGTGTGTGGAATGCTCTGCCCCAGAGGGCAGTGAAGGCCCAGTCTCTGGATTCATTTAAGAAAGAATTGGATAGAGCTCTCAAGGATAGTGGAATCAAGAGTTATGGAGATAAGGCAGGAACAGGATACTGATTAAGGATGATCAGCCATGATCATATTGAATGGTGGTGCAGGCTCGAAGGGCAGAATGGCCTACTCCTGCACCTATCGTCTATTGTCTATTTGTATCATCAATAGCCACTTCAGACCAGTGTGACTGATGCAGGGTGGTAAGTTGTTGGAGGAGATTCTGTGAGAAACGATCATCATGCTTTTGGAAAGGTAAGGACAGGTTAACAATCATCAGCATGGCTTTGTGCATGGGAAATCATGCCTCAGTACTGAATGTGGAGGTAGACAAGTGACAGATCAAAGCAGAGCAGTAGACGATGCCCACATGAACTTTAGCAAGGCCTTTGACAAGTGTCTGCATGGCAGACTGGTTAGTACGTTTTAATCACACACAACCAGGGAGTGCTCACTAACTAGATACAAAACAGGATTGACGGTCGGAGACAGAGCATGTTCATAGAGGGTTTCTGCTCAACCTGCAGACCTGTGACGAACGATGTGCCATGGGGTTCGGTGCTGGGTCACCGTTGTGTATCATTTATATAAACAGTATGGTAGATAATACAGAAGTCATGTTCTGTATTATCAGGACATTAGTGAGGCCTCTGTGTAAGCATTGTTGATTATCTGGTAAAAAAAACCAACTTGTTCACGCATGTCCATTAGAGAGGGACATCTGACATTCTTACCTGGTCTGGCTCATAGGTGACTCCACTCCCACAGCAATATGGCTGACTCTGAGCTGCCTCTGGGCAATTAGCAGTAGTGTAATGTATGCTCGTCCATTCAGTGACATCCTTAGGCCGTGAATGAATCAGTGAAAATACAGATGTCAATCCTTACCTCTGCAAACAGCTCTAGCTGCAGCAATTCGTACTGGCTTTGTAACATTGTTCAGGCCTTTGCCCCTCTCTGTAACACCCTCACCACCTCCAGCACCTTCAATTCTACCTGTTCTGATCATCTTATTAAACGCGGATGTTTCCTCTTCCTACTGCCCTCCTCCTGCTCGGAGTCTCCCTCATGATCTCTTAAACAAATGTGTCCACATTTCTAAACGTTGGCTTCTTCAGAATTGATAGGTTTTTTTTCATTTCTTAATCCAATCTGTTCAGTCCTTAGCCAAGACCGTCCGAAGTGGGGAAGGAGCATTGGAAAGATGTCGAGCACCTCGAGACTTGTTGTGGGAAAAATAGGAATCCAGGAGAAAACAGCACAAGGAGCGCGTGACCACACCAACGCCCCACCCACCCCCTTCCCATGGCCACCTTCTGCCCCAAGTGTAACAGAATCTGTGAAAGGCAACATCGGTCTGTACAGCCAACTCAGGACCCGCACAGCCCAGGAGTGGGATAGAGTCAGCCTCGTCTGTGACCCACCACCAAAGAGATGATGAGATAGGAAGGTTGAATCCCCTCACAATTATCCCAGTGCCTTTGTTACAAATTCAACCAATTCCCTGTTAATGCAGTGTCTAATAATGTGATATCACTCAGTATCTCTCCATGTGGTACCCCTCGCTGTGTCAGTCTATTTACTGCCTCTGTCAGCATTTCTCCCTCTTACAGATGGTCTGAGATCCTGAGTCAACAGAATTGTCCACTCCAGAGAGATGCAGCAGCACGGGCAAGGGATGGAGACTGGGATGTTTGAGATCTCTGCTGGACTCTCTGCCACTCTGCATGAGTTATCCTCATTGCATCAGTCTAATTTCCCATTGTGTCTATTGCTGTCTCATACAGGTAATCAGGATGTTTCTAACTCCTGTCTCATCCATCACCTCATTGAAACTGGTTGGTCAGCCAGAGAGAGATGGTGAGGGAGATCTGGAGCCTTCAGTAATTCCTGCAGCCCGTAAGATCACTCACAGTAAACAGCACAGGGTGGAGGTAGTAGACGTCTATATTCAGACCTGGAAGACAGGACAGAGATACAGGCAAGGAACAGCAACATTCTAGTCATCATTTCCACCATCTTGTGAGGGTCCTGCTTTCACCTCTGCTGTGCTGGTCCTCAATGCGACAGCACAGGGGATCACAGGCATCAATCCTGTCCATGCTGTGTTCGTGATCTCTGTAATATCCTCCAGTCCCGATAATCGTACCTCTGTCTGCAATCTCCTCCATTCCACACCATTCTCTCTGTCTCTCTCAGGTTCTCCAATCCCTAACACCCTAACTCCTAAACATCTGCAGTAGATACTAAATTCCTTCATCCTGGTAAACCCTGACAGTCCTGTCTATCCCTGTAAGATTCTCCCACCAATACCACCCTCCATGTCAATGTATTTGTCTTTAACATCTCCATCGGTCCCTATCTATGTAATCTTCTCCAGCTCCTACAACCCTTCCTTGGCTGTAAAAAAATTGTCATCTCCTTATCCTTCTCCAATTCTTTGATCTTTATCTTGTTAAATTTCACCCTCATTCCCGACACCATACCACTAACGACCACAGGAATCTCTTTCAGTTTGTGCAACCCTCCCCATCTGTGTAACTGTCTCCATCCCAGCAACCTGGCCTTCTCCATTGCCTTCCAATCTTTGTAACCTTCAGAACCGAGAAGCCTTCAGTCACTACAATCTTCCATATGTCTGTTAGTATTCGCAATATACTTCTCCCGGACTCACTCCCCGTCTGTGCCTCTCAGACTACCTGCCTCTCCCTACATCCATCCCTATCCCTATCGCCAGAATCTAATCCAGCTCCCTTATCTCTATAAATTTCTCCAATCCCCAAACTCCTTTGTCCCACTGACATTCTTGCCCAGATGTAACTCTGTTTAACTTTAACATCCTTGAGCCCCTGTAAGCCTCCCTATGTCTGTAATCTCTACCCATCTGTTCAACCCCCCAAAACTGAGGAATGACTCCCTATATTCGCCATAAGGAAGATGGAATGACAGTGAACAGATATGATGGAACCGTCAATCTGGAGATTTAGCTGCAGAATCACCATCACTGGGAAGTGAATACTGAAGGATTGTTGGGATAGAGTTCGAGAGTCAGAGAATTGTGCAGCATGGAAACCGACCCTTCGGTCCAACCCATTCATGTTGAGCAGATATCCCAACCCAATCTAGTTCCAATAGGCAGCTTAGGCAAAAAGCCAACAACTTGTAAAGGAAGGATGAGGTTAATGTCTTAATGAGATAGTCATGTGGATCTGAATATCAAAAGTGGAGCTGAGAACAAGCAAACAGCAGCAACCGTTAGCAGGAATTCTTTTGTAGGCACCAGACAGTGATGGGAATGTCAATATGGTTCCAGTCAGGACACTGTACTTATGGCAAGGGCAGTACAGTAACTGCGTGTGACAGTGGTCTCCATGCGAACCGATACAGCACTGACTATCAGTGCTATGGTGGATAGAATCCTGGATTGTATGTGAGATGGTTTTCTATAACATCATATCATATTTGTAGATCAAATGCTGTGTACTAATAAATATCCAATAATCCCAATATAAAGGAGTTTTGTGAGCAGAGACCAACAATATTATGCAGGATATATTGAGTTTGTGCTCAGACCATGAGATGTAGGAGGGGAATGAGGCCATTTGGCCCATTGAGTATGCTCTGTCCTTCAATCAGATCATGGCTGATCTGATACTGTTCAACTCTACTTTCCTGCCTTTTACACAAAACCCTTGTTTCGCTGATTAATTAACATCTGCAGGAGGTGACAGAACAGTTGGAGAGATAGACAGAAATGGCAAATTCAGTTTAATCTGGACAAGTGTGAGATGATGTCAAATTCAATAAGAACGTTAGCATACTGAGGGGTATTGATATACAGAAGGATCTTGGTGCAAATCAGTAACTCCCAGAAAATGGCAACAGAAGTGTTTCAGATGGGAAAGAAAGCAAATGGAGTACTGGCCTTCATCAGTCACAATGTTGGGTATAGTGGTTTGCATCTGATGCTGTTATTCTATAAAATGTTTGTTTGGCCACATTGAGAGTACTGTGTGCAGGTCTCATCTCCACACAATAGGGAGGATGGGGAGGCTTTGGAGGGGGTACAAAAGGGGTTTATTAGCATGTTACCTGTGTTATGTTTTTAAGGATGTGTTAGGTGTAAGAGGAAATTAAACAAAGTTGGATTATTTTGTGGGAGTATCAGAGGCTGACAGGTGACCAGGTACAGGAATATAACATTTGGAACAGTGATAAATAATGTAGATAGTCAGAATCTCTTTTCCAATGTGTACGTTTCAAATACTGGAGCGCATAGGTTTAAGGTGAGAAAGAGGAAGTTTAAACGAGATGAGTGAAGCAAGTTTTTTTTTCATGTGGAGTGGATGTTACTGACTGAGGTCGGAGAAGCAGAAATGTGAGTAAAGTTTTGAAGTGGGATTTAGACAGAAACATGAACAGGCAGAGAATAGAGGGATATGGACCATGTGCAGGCAGATGGTATGAGTTAGAATAGTATCTTGGACAGCATAGACATGGTGGGCCGACGGGCCTGTTGCTGTGCTGTACTGTTCTATTTACTAACTTCCCAGTGTCTGCCCGATCAGAGCCCCTCAGAATCTAGGATGATTCATTCCATTTCTCTCTCATTATCTAAACTTCAATGGATTCAACCTCCACGTCCTCCACCTCTTCTCATTAGAAAATCCTTTTATTCCCAGGATCAGCCAAGTGAACCTTCTCTGACCTGCCTCCACTGCGACAATATCTTTCCTGCGGGCACTCACACTGCTCATAATATTCGAGGTGTGGTCTGACTTGTACCTTGCATAGTTTAAGCTATACCTGCCTATTTTTAGACTCCATTCCCTCTGTAATAAATGCCAGCATTTGATTTGCCTTCTCTATTACCTGCTGACCCTGTAAGCTATGTTTTTCAGAATGATAAGCAAGAACTCCCTCAACCCTTTCTGCTGTCAGTCTGAAACCAAATATTGTTAGCCTAACAGTAAGTCGGGAGCATACGGAAATTGTTAGAAAGAATATGTCAATACACAATACTGGCCACTTAGATAGCCAATTGATCAAAAGAGAATTTGTTTTTGAGCCTGTTGAATTTAATTTGTTGGTGTGAATATAAGTGGCAGAATTGTAATGGTGTAGGAGGGTGTGGTGGTACGGGGGATATGGTGTATTTCAATTATCAGAAGCCTTCACGCAAGTTTCAATAAGGGCTAAAGAGTAACTTGGGAGAGAATAGGGCCCCTTAAAGATCAATCAGGTCACCCATGTGTGGAACCAGAGGAGAGGGGTGAGATATTAGACAATAATCTTGTCAGTATTTACTGTGGCAAAAGACATGGAAGCTCGGGAACTTGGGGAAATAAATAGTGATGTCTTGGAAAGAATCCTCGCCAGAGAAGAGAAAGTGCTGGAATCTTAAAACAAATAAAGGTAGATCAATCCTCCGTAGTTCATTGGGTCGATCCTAGAATATTAATGGAAGCAAGGGAAGAGATTTCAGTTTCTCTAACAGAGATACTTATATTATCAACAGACACAGTGAGGTGTCGGAAGACTGGAGGGCGGCTAATGCTGTTCCATCACTGAAGGACTGCAGGGAAAAGCCAGGAAATTACCAGCCCCGTGAGCCCAGTGATGGGGAAGTTGTTGGAGGAGATTCTGAGAGAAAGGAGCTCCTTACATTTACAAAGGCAATGGCTGATTCAGAATGGTTAGCATGGCTTTGTGAGTGGGAAACCACGTTTCACAATCCGGATTGACTCTTCGAGGAGGTGGCCAAAGATAGATGAAGGCAGAGCAGTCACCATTGTCCACATAGTCAAGAGGAAGGAGGAAGTTTACTTAAGGTTGAGGAAGCAAGGATCAGACAGGGCTCCAGAGTTGCATTGGGTGGCACGGTGGCTCTGTGGTTAGCACTGTGACCTCATAGTGTCACCCAAAATAATTACTTACCAGGAAACCAATATTTCCATCCAAACCATTTATCGAAGTAACAAACAACAGGGGACCCACTCCACCGCTGGTCACATGCCTCCAGTCAGAAAAACAACATGTCTCCCGCCACCCTCTGTCTCCAACCATCAAGCTCATTTTGTATCCAGTTGACTAGCTCCTTCTGAATGCCATAATCTTTTACACTGATCTGAGCTTATTGCCCAGTTTATCAGACAGAACACAGAACAGTTCAGCCCAAGACACTTCGGACATGATTTCATGCCAACCTTTTATCCAACTGTAAGGTCAAACTAACCTAAATACCCTTCATTTTACTGTTATCCATGTGTCTATCCAAGAGTCTATTAAATGTTCCGAAAGTATCTAATTTTACTCCCACCATTGGCAGTGCATTCCAACCACCTACCATTCTCTATCCTCTTATCCATCCTTCAATCACCTTAAAGTTATGCCGCTGTGTAATAGCCATTTATTCCATAGGAGGAAAAGTCTCTGACAATTCACTCTCTCAGTGTGATGCTCATCACCTTGTTCACCTCTACCAGGTCGCCCCACTCGCTTCTTCACTCCCATGAGAAAAGCCTTCGCTCCCTCAAACATTCTCCATAAGAACTGCCCTCAATTACAGGCAGCATCTTGGTAAATCTCCTGTGTACACTCTCTAAAACGTGCACATCCTTCCTGTAAACAGGGGACCAGAACTGAACACAATATCCACAATATTCTCACCAGGACGCTATAAAGATGCAATAAAACCTCACGGCTCTTACAGTCAATCCCCTATTAAGGGGAGCCAACACAACATATGCCTTTTTAACAACCCTACCAATGTGCGTGGAGTTTTTGAGGGATCTATGGACACAGACCCCATGATCTCTCTGTTCCTCCGCACTGCCAAGTATTCTGCCTTTCACCCTGTATTCTGTATTTAAGTTTGACCTTCCAGAATGAATCACTTCACACTTTTCCAGATTGGACTCCAGCTGCCACTTCCAGCCCAGCTCTGCGCCCTGTCAATGTCTCATTACAACCTACAAGAGCCCTCCACATTCCCCACCACTCCACCAACCTTCAGGTGATTGGCAAACTTACTAACCCACTCTCCAACATACTTGTCCAAGCCATTTATAAAAATCACAGAGAGCAGAGTCCCAGAGCTGATTGATACAGAACCCCACTGGTCACTGAGCTCCAGGCTCAATACTGTCCATCTGCTGCCACCCTCTGTCTTCTCTGGGCCATCCAATCCTGTATCCAGACAGACAGATTTCCCTCTATCCCAATCATCCTTCTTTTCTGAATGAGCCATCAACGTATTCTGTCATATCCTCAAAGAATTCAATACGGTTTGTGAGGCATGACCTGACCCCTCACAAACCCAATTTAATGTGGCTAATTTAACTATGGTTTTCCAAGTAGTCATAAATCCTGTATTTAGAGTCCTCGCCAATAATCTGCACACCACAGACATTCGACCAAATCTGTAATTCCCGAATTGTACTTCCGTAACATGGCCCGGACTTTACAAATCTTCCCTCCTCTGCAATGTTCCCCAGAAGGGTACTGGAGGGTGGTGGGGGTTACAGAGATAGAGAGGAATATCAGGGCAGGAGGATTTTGCAGGCATTCGGAGGGTTGCAATGTTAAAAGGAGGCTTCAGTAATTGTGAGGTTTCATGGTGATGAAGGCATTTGAGGAGGGAGAGAGGGAGGATTGTAGGGAATTAAGAGGTTTCACAGTTTAGTTGCTTTGTTAGGACTGTAAGAGGTTACTGAGTTGGGGAGGGTGTAAGTACTGGTCGATATTACATAAACATGTGGTTTTGGTTGCAATGGGATGAAGAGGATTCAGGAAGCTGGAGAGTATGGGGTCTGAACGAGGTTACACAAATGGGAAGAGTTGTCAGGAGTGGAGGTGTTTACAGAGACAGCAATGGCCTGATCTGGAGCAGAGGACCCAGATTGGGAGGGTTGTGGGGACTGGAGGTGGTTTCACAGGGAGTGAGGACCATAGACCCACAGTAGGTTACAGAAATGTGGAGAGCTGCAGGGCTGACAGGGGTTCATGGAGATGGGAATGTTGGGAGGTATAGAGAAGTTTACAGGGAAATGGATGTTTGTAGGACAGGGCTGGATTACACAGACAGGGACTGTTTTAGGGAGCTGAGCAGATTACAGAGATAAAGAGGTTTGTATCATCTGGTGAAACAAACAGAGATATGGAGGGTCATCGTGACTGAAGATGTTTATAGATATAGGAAGGCATGGGTTCTGGGGGTTATTTAGACATGCAAGCTCTGGAATCTGGATTCTTTTTTGAGAGATTGGGGTTGCAAGTTTGGTTGGAGACAGTTTCACAGATAAGGGAGCACAGCACAAACAGGACGAAGTTCCTGTGATAGGAAGGGTTCGAGTGGAGAGTGATGTTATACACAGGGGGGGTAAGAGCTGGAGAAGGTTATGGAGATGGGTAAATGGATGGAGGTACAGGAGGAGCTTACATTTACAGGATGAGTGATAGTGACGGGAGGATGTTAAATTGTTAATGAGTCTTGTAGGAACAGGACCGGGAGATGCACAGGCATTGGAGTGGGACTTACAGATCGGGAGTGTTGCAGGGACCTGAGAGGATAACACAGAGAGGGATGGTGGTACGGTCTCCACAGACTGATGGTGTTTTAGGGACTGGAAGAAGTTTGGTTGAATGCGAGGGCTTTAAGAGCTGCAGGAGCTTGTGGAGAATTGAAAAGTTGGAGCAGTTCACAGAGGAAGGGTCCTCCGACAGGAATAGGTCACAGATAGTGAGGGTTGTGTGGCCTGACAAAGTTAAAGAGATGGAGAGCTTTCGGGTCCAGAAGATATTACACTGACAGGAACAGTTGAAGAGACTGAAGCAAAAATGCATGGAGAAGGTTACACAGATAGGGAGGGATGTCGGGACTGAAGGTGAATACACAAACATGGAGGGTTGTATTGTTAGACAGAGCTTAGAGGGATAGGGACTGGTATAGGGATTTACACAGATAGGGAAGGTTGTGTTTTTTTAGAAGGTTACACTGATACAGACAGTGCTTGGGAGTGTTTAATGGACTACAGACGAGCTCAGAGAGAATGTATTATGGGGAGTGGAGGAGATTACAGACACAGAGATGGCTGTGGGTTGATAAGAGCTTCCACAGATCCTCAGTGCTGTTAAGCTGGAGGGAGGTTACAATAATAAGCGTTACCGACTCTTAATGACTTTTTTGATATAGAGAAAGTCTCAGAACGGGACTGTTAAAAGGAAGTATAGACAGTCCAGATGGGTTTACAGAGATATAAATGTTTTTGGGGTCTTCAGGATGGAACAGTGATTGGGAGTGATGTAACAAATGGCAACAGCTATAGGGAGGGTTCTAAACGCAGGAAGAGATGACAGTCATATCGATCGTGGTAAGAACTGGAGAAGCGTACATCGCCAAGGAATGTTTTAGAGACTGTTGGAGATTACACATATAAGGAGAGTATTGGAGATGAGGCAAGGTTCAAGAGACAGGGACGGTTGACAGGACTGGGCAATAACCTGAATAGAATCTCCACAGTGTGTAAACGGGCCATTCGGCCCAACAAGTCCACACCAACCTTCTAAAGAGCATCCTAACCAGACCCATCCCTCTCCCTGTCCAATAAACCCTGCATTTCTCATGGTGAACATACCTAAACCACACTTGCCTGAATACTACAGTCAATTTATGATGGCCCATCCACGTATCATGCAAATGTTGGACTATGGCAGGAAACCAGAGCACCCAGAAGAAACCCACACAGTCGATTGGAGAACATGCAAAGTCCACACAGACAGTCGGCCAAGGCTGGAATTGAATCCAGGTTCCAGGCACAATGAGGCTGATTATACAGAGCACTGCAGAGATTGGACTAGGTCACAAAGGTTTATTGGAACAGGAGGAAAATATAGTCAGGAACAGGAGAAGTTTACATAGATGGTGTCCATGAGAGGGACTGGAAGAGGTTAACACAATAGGGAAGGTTGTGGATTCTCTCTACAATTAAAGGTAGGGACAGTTGTGGAGACTGGATGAAGTTCGTCATACTCAGAGTTGTACACATTGGGTGAGGTTACTGAGTTAGCAAAGATTCTACGGACTGGCTGAGGTTATGGACAGATGCAGTTGAGAATTGTTACAACAATTGAGAGGATACTTCAGGCACATGGATGGTTTTAGTGGCTGCAGGATGTTCGAGAGCTCGGAAGGCTAGTAGTGACTGGAGGTGGTCAGAGGTAAGGAATATTGTAGTGGTGGCAATTAGTCACAGAGACAGAGAAGATTGAAGAGAGAGAGAGGGCAAGTTTATAGATTTCGGGAGCGTTCAGGTGGCTTCAGAACGTTACACATAGGGAGGGCTGGTAGGAAACGCTGTAGGAACTGGAGGACTCTGTACAGACAGTGAGGTGAAATGGATGGTGGAAGGTTAGAGGTAATGAGGTGCTGTAGGACAGGATGGAGGAGTGCTGTGGTGACTTGAGAAGGCACAGTGGCATCATGTGCTGGAGAGGCTGGTGGAAGGTATATAGATGGGGAGGTCAGTATGGGCTGGATGTTACAGACAGAGTGGGCTATCAGTGCTAGACAAGATGACAGACATAAGGATTTTTATAGGGTTTTGGTGATATGGTCATAACACTAGGTTTCAAAGTCATTTTGGAAAAATATAAGGATAGGGCAGAAGTGAAGAGGCCACATTTGTGGAAGCCCCCTAATCGGTAGAATATCACCATCACTGGGCATTATCACTATCACGGAACAGGGTCTACCAAACACAGACTGGGAGGAACTATTTGCTGTTGGGTTCATATTCAGAAAGAGGAAGTATGTTGAAGTGATACAGGGAGAATTCAAGGCCAGTGTGTTCTCCAAAGAGTGAATGACAAAGGCAGTAACTCCAGTGAATACTGGTCAAGCGATATCATGAGTTTGATAATGGAAATACAATGCGATGAAAACAGGCAAAGACCGACCAAGGAATAGAGAGTGCAAGGGGATCTTTAAAATGACGGGCAAATAATGGGCATGAAATATCCTTGGCAGATACTGTTAAGGAGAGGCCACAAGGTATTTAATGAGTATAGTTGGAGCAAGAGGATTCCCAGGCAAACAGCGAGGCCTGTTAGAAACCAAAGGGACACTCTGTGCATGGAGCCAGAGGAAGTAGGTGAGAACTTCAATGAATACTTCCCGTCTGTATTCACACAGGAGAAAGGCATTGTAGCCGGGAATTTCAGTTGAGATGGTGAGGTCATGTAAAGATCAATAAGGAGGAGGTATTAACTGTTATCACAGTCATAAAGGTGGAGAAATCCCCAGTGCCCAATGAAATGTATCCCAGGCTGCTATGGGAGGTAAGGGAGGAGATTGCTGGGGCACTGGTGGATATATATAATACTTTGCTGGCCATAGGTGAAGTGCTGAATGACTGGACGATCGCTAATGTGGGTCATTTGTTCAAGAAGGGCAGCAGGGGTAGGCCAGGTAATTACAGAGCAGATAGTCTGACAGCAGGTGAAGGGAAATTATTGGGAACAATTGTGAGGATGAATCAACACTTCCAAAGGCAAGGATCACCTCGGCAGCGTCATCACGGATTTGGTAGAGGGAGATACTGTCTGAGGAATTCAGTTCAGTTTTTTTGAAATGGTATGTAAAAATATTGATGAGGGCAGTGCAGATGATGCGGTTTACATGGAGTTGAATAAGACCTTTGACAAGGTCCCTCATGGAAGGCTGGTCCAAAAGGGAAGAGCCACTGGGATCCAAGGCATTTTGATAATTTGGATACAAAAT
The DNA here is from genome assembly GCF_047496795.1 of Chiloscyllium punctatum. Lineage (NCBI taxonomy): Eukaryota > Metazoa > Chordata > Chondrichthyes > Orectolobiformes > Hemiscylliidae > Chiloscyllium > Chiloscyllium punctatum. Next base: position 23,813 of record NW_027310149.1, read on the forward strand.
TAGTGGATAGACTTCTTCGTGTTTGAAATGCTTTCACCATCGGGTGTACCACAGGGATCTGTGCAGCAACCATTGTTGGTTATTCTGTGGAATAATAACTCCAATGTGAAAGCTGAAGGAATCATTAGTAGGTGTGCACATGACATGAAAGGTGAGGAGGATGGTCTCAGGCTGCAGTCAGATATCAATCAGATGATAAACTGAGCAGAGTAATGGCAGATGGAGTTTACTTCTGATTACTGTGAGGTAATGCACTGTGGGAAGTCTCATAAGCGAAGAATGTACATCATGAATGGTAGGTCCTCCTGGAGAACTGAGGAGCACAGGCGGGCAAGTCTCTGGATGTCTGAAGGTGTAAGCACAGGTGGACCGGGTGGGGAAGGCACCTGAACGGGGAGCAGGAGGGGGACCCACATCCTGATGGGGCAAATTATTAGAGCTGCTTGAGAGGATATAATCTAATCTGGCATGGTGTTGGACCTTAAACAGTCATAAGGCCAGAAAGAACATTGAGGTTGGTGCACAAGTTAAAGACAGCAATTTCAGCAGACAAGGCAGGCAAGAACATAGCAGGACATTGGGGGGGCGGGGTGGGAAACTGATAATTAAACTGCATTTATTTCAATACAAGGGGATTGGCAGCTAAGGAAGATGAACTCAGGGCATGGATTGGAACATGGGACTGGGATAGTATAGTTATCACAGAAACACAGCTCCCTGCCCTTTGTCTCTCTGGCTGACCAACCATCTTCAATGAAGTGTTGGACGAGACCCCCAGCAATTGGGAGGTCTATTGATTCAGGAACTTCCCAAATACCTACAGGAGACAGAGAAATAGACAGAAAAGAAACTTAGACTGATGCAGTGAGGTTTACATATGGAGAATGGAAATGAGCCCCACAGATATCTGGAAAATCCCACTCCATCCCTGGGTTGTGCTGTTGCATTTCGCTGGAGTGGAGAATTCTGTTGGCTCAGGATCTGGAGTAACTAGAAGAGCGGGAGGCGCTGACAGAGGCAGCAATTAGACCCACACAGTGAGGGATACCACATGGAGAGAGACTGAATGACATTACCAGAGTGCTGGAAGATCTCAGGATCACACAGTCATGTTGGAAGAATGAGTTTAACTTCATGATGCTCTGGTATCAGTGCTCAGGGATGAGCAACCAGTGAGCAGGTGAAGTGATGGCCGAGTGGTATTATTGCAAGAGCATGTATCAAGACCTCAGCTAATGTTCAGGGGAAAAGGGTTTGAATTCCACCATCAGAAATGGTGGAGTTTGAAATTAATAATTTTAAAAATAGTAATTAACAATCCATAAATAAATGTGAAACCATTGCTGATGTACAAAAAAATCAAAACTTGTCCTTTAGATCAGGGCATCTGCTTATCACGTGGTCTATACGACATACCCACAGCAAAGTGTTTGCCTCTCAATGACCCTCTGAAATGGCTGAGCAAGTTACTCAGCTCAAGGGCAGCTAGGGCTGGGCAAGAAAGGCTGGTCAGCCAGAGGCACCCACATCCCATACCTGATTTAATAAATAATCCATTAGAATGGTCCCACTGGAACTGTACCGGAACCAGTGTCCTGGCCAATCATGCAGGTAGCTTTATGGGACAGGGTTTTAAACTGACACAGAGGATGCAGGGACAGGGTTCAGGTGAAACGAGCTTTCCAAATGCAAAGAGAAAAGGTGAAGTATGGGAGCAGCATGGGAATGCGACTGAAGACAAGCAGAAAGGAACAGGATGGGACAGAGTTTAACTACATCCGGGAATGTACATCAGGGAATAGGTCTGTGACAGGAAATTGTAAGAAAGAGTAAATTATGGTTTTTTGAAATGGATAATGTCTCTTCAACAAGGTGGATTGATTTGTGACACAGAGATAAAAGAGATTTAGACACCAGAGAGACATGCGTGCAGGGCGAACAAAACGTGGGCATAAACATTCAATGGTTCACCACCTTGTGTAAACTCAGGCAAAATGGGCAACGCTTACAATAATGGATAACAAAGGCATTACAGAGAAATCATTTGACCTCAGATCATGAAGTAGAGTCAGTCTGAATTTAAATTCTGGCTACTACTTGCAAAGGACACAAGCAGCAGAACAGTTTTAAGCCACCGAACTGCATTCCATTGCTCATCATTGCATTAAACAGGAACTCATTGGAATTTTTTAACAAACACATTGTGATAATTTTGGGAATCTTCAATATTCACATAATCTGGGACAGTCACACTGACAACAGTGATATTGGAAGAGGAGTTCAGAATTTTTTTTTCGGTGTTTTTTTTTTGAATAACACATTGTGCAACTGGCTAGGGACATAACTATCTCAGAGCGACCATTGTGTGATGAAACTGAGTGAATGAGAAATATCACCTGGAGAGATCCTCAGAGAAATTGTGATTAAGTGCAGTTTAAAGAAATATAAAGTTTTAAAGTGAACCACAGAAAGGATAAGCTACAACTAGAAACAAAAACAGCCAATTACATGTGTTTGAGATGAGAACTGACCATGGCAAAGAGGCGAAACAGACTGAAATATTGCCTGTAAATGAACAGTTTGAAGGAAGTGTAAATCACTCAACAAAAGAACATTCCATTGAAACAGACAAAATCTCAGCAAGAAATTCCAACCAGCCCCTCTCTCAGGACAAAATGGACCATATTAGATTATGAGGCTTAGAAGATCACCAAAAAGTAATTAAAATCCTGAAGTGACAGAATGTTCGAGGAGTAAGTGTTAAAGGGATTGCAAAGGGTCTGCTCGCAGGAGTTGGGCAGTGGGAAGAGGAATCAGTGTCAGGGTTTAATGTGACAAAAGGAACAGGGAGGGGTGAAGGTGCTAGAGGTGGTGAGTGTGTTACAGAGAGGGGTCAGGACCTGAACGGTGTTACAAAGCCAGTCTGAATTGCTGCAGCTGGAGGGGTTTGCAGAGGTAGGGAGGGACATATGTATTTTTATTTATTCATTCATGGGATGTGGTGTCACTGCTAATTACACAGAGGACAGCTCAGAGTCAGCCATGTTGTTGTGGGTCTGGAGTCACATGTTAGCCAGGCCAGATTAGAATGTCAGATGTTGTACACAAAAGGAGGTCAGTGAACCAGATGAGTTCTTCCCACTGATTAACAATGCTTTTATGGTGACCTGACCAATGTCTTGTACAGATACAACATGAAGTCCCAACTCCTACTCTTAATGCTCTGCCCAGTGAAGGAAACCATCCCAAACGCCTTCTTCACCAGCCTGTCTATCTGTGACACCACTTTTAAAGAACTGTGTACCTGGGTCACTGATTGACAACACGACCCAGGGCTCGAACATTAACTGGACAAGTCCCACCCTGGTTTGTTTCACCAAAATGACACAATTCACATTTATCTAATTAAACTCCATCTGCTTTTCTTCAGCCCAATATACCAGCGTACTGTTCATCCTGTTGTATCACAGATAACCTTCATCACTGTCCAGTTTACCACCAATTTCAGTGTCACCCAAAAAACTTACTTAACTTACTTAACAATATTCCCATCCAAACCATTTATCCAAATGACAAACAACAGTGGACCCACTCCACCGCTGCTCACATGCCTCTAGTCAGAAAAACAACATGTCTCCCACCACCATCTGTCTCCTACCATCAACCCAATTTTCTGTCCAGTTGACTAGCTCCTCCTGAACGCCATATCCTTTTACGCTGATCTGAGGTTATTACCCAGTTTACCATACGACACGTAGAACACAGAACAGTACAGAACAAGACCCTTCGGCCGTGATGATATGCCAATCTTTTATCCGACCGTAAGAGAAAAAAAAGTGCCAGACAGAGTTTAATTCAGATAAATGCGAGGTGCTGCATTTTCGGAAAGCAAATCTTAGCAGGACTGACACACTTAATGGTAAGGTCCTAGGGAGTGTTGCTGAACCAAGAGACCTTGGGGTTCAGGTTCATAGCACCTTGAAAGTGGAGTTGCAGGTAGATAGGATAGGGAAGGCGGCGTTTGGTATGCTTTCCTTTATTGGTCAGAGTATTGAGTACAGGAGTTGGGAAGTCACGTTGCGACTGTACAGCACATTGGTTAGGCCACTGTTGTAATATTGTGTGCAATTCTTGTCTCCTTACTATTGGAAAAATGTTGGGAAATTTGAAAGCGTTCAGAAAAGATTTACAAGTATGTTGCCAGGGTTGGAGGATTTGAGCTACAGGGAGAGGCTGAACTGGCTGGGGCTTTTTTAATTGGAGTGTCAGAGGCTGAAGGGTTTATAGAGGTTTACAAAATTATGAAGGGCATGGATAGGGTAAATAGACAAAGTATTTTCCCTGAGGTTGGGAAGTCCATAGGTTTAGGATAAGAAGGGAAAGATATAAAAGAGACCTAAGGGGCAACTTTTTCACACATAGGGTGGTACGTGTATGGAATGAGCTGCCAGAAGAAGTGGTGGAGGCTGGTACAATTGCAACATTTAAGAGGTATTTGTATGGATATATGATTATGAAGGGTTTGGAGGGATATGGATCAGGAGCTGGCAGGTGGGACTAGATTGGGTTGGGATATCTGGTCAGCATGGATGGGTTGAACTGAATTGTCTGTTTCCATGCTGTACATCTCTATGACTCGAACTTCCATTCCCTTCATTTTATGATCATCCATGTGCCTATCCAGAAGTATATTAAATGTCTCTAATGCATCTAATTTTACTGCCACCGCTGGCAGTGCATTCCACATACACCACTCTATATGTAACAAACCTACCTCTGAGATCTCCCCTTAATCATCTGCTAATCACCAGAAAATTATAACCCCTTGGAATAGCTATTTATGTCAGGGTAAAAAAAAACTCTCTCTATTCACTCTATGACTTTCATCACCTTGTTCACCTCTGCCATGTCACTCCTCATCCTTCTTCACTCCAATGAGAAAAGCCTTAGCTCCCTCAACTTTTCTTCATAAGACATTCTCTCCAGTACAGGCAGCATCTTGTTAAATCTCCTCTTTACCCTGTCTAAAACTTGCACATCCTTCTTGTAATGAAGGGACCAGAACTGAACACAATATTCCAACTGGGGTCTAACCAGGGCTCTATAGAGCTGCAACATAACCTCACAGCTTTAAAACTCAATCCCCAATCTAATGAAATCCCACACAATATATTCCTTCTTAACAAGCCGATCAGCTTGCGTGGCAACTTTTAGGGATCTATGGATCTGTTCCTCCACACTGCCAAGTATCCTACCATTAACCAGGAATTCTGCATTTAAATTCAATCTTCTAAAATGAATGACCTCACACTTTTCCAGATTGAACTCCATCTGCTACTTCTCAGCGTCTTGTCAATGTCCCGTTGCAACCTACAACAGCCCCCCACACTATCAACCACTCCACCAACCTTTGTGTCATTGGGAAACTTACTAACCAACTCTTTCACTCACACATCCAACTTATTCATAACATCACTAACACCAGAGGTCCTGGAACCACTCCCTGCAGAAAGCCACGGTCACTGAGCTCCAGGATGAATAGTTTCTATCTATCATCGCCTTCTGTCTTCTGTGGGCCAGTAATCCCACATCCAGACAGACAGGTTTCCCTGTATCCCATGCCTCCATACTTTCTGAATGAGCCATAAAGGTGTTTCGTCACCTTCTGAAAAGATTCAACAAGACTTGTAAAGCATGACCTGCCCCTAACAAAACCATGCTGACTATCTCTGATCAAACAAAGGTTTCCCAAGGAATAATAATAAATCCTGTCTCTCAGACCACAGACATAAGACTGACAGATGTGCAATTCCCAGGATTATCCCTATTCACTTTTCTGAAAAAGGGAATAATATTTTCCTGCCTCCAATCATCTGGTCCCACTCCAGTGGACAGTGAGGGGGCAAAGGTCATCACTCAGGTGCGCAGCAATCCATTCCCTCGCTTTGTATAGTAACTTTGCACGCATCCATCAATTACAAAATTCTCAGCACATCCTCCTTAACATCCACCTGTTCACGTACATCAGCCTGTTTCACGCTGTCCTCACAAACGACAAGGTCCCTCTCAGCAGTGAATACTGAGGCATAGTATTCATTAAGGACCTCCGCTACCTCCTGTGACTCCAGGTACAAGTTCCTTCCACTATCCCTGACCGGTCCTATCCTCACTCTGGCCATGCTCTTGTTGCTCCCATAAGTGGAGAATACCTTACGGTTTTCCTTCATGCTTCCCAACAATGCTTTTTCACGTCCTCTTCTAGTTGCCCTAAGTCCATTCCACGGTTCCTTCGTGGTACCTTCAGAGAATCCCTACTGTGTGGAAATGGGCCATTTGGCCCAACACTTCCATACCAACCTTCCAAACATTAAATAACCCAGCCCCATTCCCCACCATATTACTCTCCATTTGCCTTGACCTATGTGCCACACCTACATATCTGTGAACACTATGGGTAATTTAGCATGGCTGAGTCACATAATCTGAACATCTTTCAGCTGTGCTGGGAAACCAGAACACCTGGAGGAAAACCACGCACACATGGGAAGAATGTGCAAACTCCCCACAGACAGTCGCCTGGGGCTGGAATCGAAATGGAGTCCGTGGTGCTATGAGGTCACCGTGCTAACCACAGAGCCACCGTGCCACCCAATGCAACTCTGGAGCCCTGTCTGATCCTTGCTTCCTCAACCTTAAGTAAACTTCCTCCTTCCTCTTGACTATGTGGACAATGTTGACTGCTCTGCCTTCATCTATCTTTGGCCACCTCCTCGAAGAGTCAATCCGGATTGTGAAACGTGGTTTCCCACTCACAAAGCCATGCTAACCATCTCGAATCAGCCCTTGCCTTTGTAAATGTAAGGAGCTCCTTTCTCTCAGAATCTCCTCCAACAACTTCCCCATCACTGGGCTCACGGGGCTGGTAATTTCCTGGCTTTTCCCTGCAGTCCTTCAGTGATCGAACAGCATTAGCTGCCCTCCAGTCTTCCGACACCTCACTGTGTCTGTTGATAATATAAGTATCTCTGTTAGAGAAACTGAAATCTCTTCCCTTGCTTCCATTAATATTCTAGGATCGACCCAATGGACTACTGAGGATTGATCTACCTTTATTTGTTTTAAGATTCCAGCACTTTCTCTTCTCTGGTGAGGATTCTTTCCAAGACATCACTATTTATTTCCCCAAGTTCCCGAGCTTCCATATCTTTTGCCACAGTAAATACTGACAAGATTATTGTCTAATATCTCACCCATCTCCTCTGGTTCCACACATGGGTGACCTGATTGATCTTTAAGGGGCCCTATTCTCTCCCAAGTTACTCTTTAGCCCTTATTGAAACTTGCGTGAAGGCTTCTGATAATTGAAATAATCCATATCCCCCGTACCACCACACCCTCCTACACCATTACAATTCTGCCACTTATATTCACACCAACAAATTAAATTCAACAGGCTCAAAAACAAATTCTCTTTTAATCAATTGGCTTTCTAATTGGCCAGTATTGTGAATTGACATATTCTTTCTAACAATTTCCGTATGCTCCCGACTTACTGTTAGGCTAACAATATTTGGTTTCAGACTGACAGCAGAAAGGGTTGAGGGAGTTCTTGCTTATCATTCTGAAAAACATAGCTTACAGGGTCAGCAGGTAATAGAGAAGGCAAATCAAATGCTGGCATTTATTACAGAGGGAATGGAGTCTAAAAATAGGCAGGTATAGCTTAAACTATGCAAGGTACAAGTCAGACCACACCTCGAATATTATGAGCAGTGTGAGTGCCCGCAGGAAAGATATTGTCGCATTGGAGGCAGTCCAGAGAAGGTTCACTCGGCTGATCCTGGGAATACAAGGATTTTCTAATGAGAAGAGGTGGAGGACGTGGAGGTTGAATCCATTGAAGTTTAGATAATGAGAGAGAAATGGAATGAATCATCCAAGATTCTGAGGGGGTCTGATCGGGCAGACACTGGGAAGTTAGTAAATAGAACAGTACAGCACAGCAACAGGCCCTTCAGCCCACCACGTCTATGCTGTCCAAAGTACTATTCTAACTCATACCATCTGCCTGCACATGGTGCATATCCCTCTGTTCTCTGCCTGTTCATGTTTCTGTCTAAATCCCACTTCAAAACTTTACTCACATTTCTGCTTCTCCGACCTCAGTCAGTAACATCCACTCCACATGAAAAAAAAACTTGCTTCACTCATCTCGTTTAAACTTCCTCTTTCTCACCTTAAACCTATGCGCTCCAGTATCTGAAACGTACATATTGGAAAAGAGATTCTGACTATCTACATTATTTATCACTGTTCCAAATGTTATATTCCTGTACCTGGTCACCTGTCAGCCTCTGATACTCCCACAAAACAATCCAACTTTGTTTAACTTACTCTTACACCTAACACATCCTTAAAAACATAACACAGGTAACATGCTGATAAACCCCTTTTGTACCCCCTCCAAAGCCTCCCCATCCTTCCTATTGTGTGGAGATGAGACCTGCACACAGTACTCTCAATGTGGCCAAACAAACATTTTATAGAATAACAGCATCAGATGCAAACCACTATACCCAACATTGTGACTGACGAAGGCTAGTACTCCATCTGCTTTCTTTCCCATCTGAAACACCTCTGTTGCCATTTTCTGGGAGTTACTGATTTGCACCAAGATCCTTCTGTATATCAATATCCCCCAGTATGCTAACGTTCTTATTGAATTTGACATCATCTCACACTTGTCCATATTAAACTCAATTTGCCATTTCTGTCTACCTCTCCAACTGTTCTGTCACCTCCTGCAGATGTTAATTAATCAGCGAAACAAGGGTTTTGTGTAAAAGGCAGGAAAGTAGAGTTGAACAGTATCAGATCAGCCATGATCTGATTGAAGGACAGAGCATACTCAATGGGCCAAATGGCCTCATTCCCCTCCTACATCTCATGGTCTGAGCACAAACTCAATATATCCTGCATAATATTGTTGGTCTCTGCTCACAAAACTCCTTTATAATGGGATTATTGGATATTTATTAGTACACAGCATTTGATCTACAAATATGATATGATGTTATAGAAAACCATCTCACATACAATCCAGGATTCTATCCATCACAGCACTGATAGTCAGTGCTGTATCAGTCGGCATGGAGACCACTGTCACACACAGTTACTGTACTGCCCTTGCCATAAGTACATTCAGTGTCCTGACTGGAACCATATTGACATTCCCATCACTGGTTGGTGCTTACAAAAGAATTCCTGCTAACGGTTGCTGCTGTTTGCTTGTTCTCAGCTCCACTTTTGATATTCAGATCCACATGACTATCTCATTAAGTCATTAAGCTCATCCTTCCTTTACAAGTTGTAGGCTTTTTGCCTAAGCTGCCTATTGGAACTAGATTGGGTTGAGATATCTGCTCAACATGAATGGGTAGGACCGAAGGGTCGGTTTCCATGCTGCACAATTCTCTGACTCTCGAACTCTATCCCAACAATCCTTCAGTATTCACTTCCCAGTGATGGTGATTCTGCAGCTTAATCTCCAGAATGACGGTTCCATCATCTCTGTTCACTGTCATTCCATCTTCCTTATGGCGAATATAGGGAGTCATTCCTCAGTTTTGGGGGGTTGAACAGATGGGTAGAGATTACAGACATAGGGAGGCTTACAGGGACTCAAGGATGTTAGAGTGAAACAGAGTTACATCTCGGCAAGAATGTCAGTGGGACAAAGGAGTTTGGGGATTGGAGAAATTTATAGAGATAAGGGAGCTGGATTAGATTCTGGCGATAGGGATGGGGATGGATGTAGGGAGAGGCAGGTAGTCTGAGAGGCACAGACGGGGAGTGAGTCCGGGATAAGTGTATTGTGAATACTAACAGACATATGGAAGATTGTAGTGACTGAAGGCTTCTCGGTTCTGAAGGTTACAAAGATCGGAAGGCAATGGAGAAGGCCAGGTTGCTGGGATGGAGACAGTTACACAGATGGGGAGGGTTGCACAAACTGAAAGAGATTCCTGTGGTCGTTAGTGGTATGGTGTCGGGAATGAGGGTGAAATTTAACAAGATAAAGATCAAAGAATTGGAGAAGGAACAGGAGATGACAATTTTTTCACAGCCAAGGAAGGGTTGTAGGAGCTGGAGAAGAATACATAGATAGGGACCGATGGAGATGTTAAAGACAAATACATTGACATGGAGGGTGGTATTGGTGGGAGGATCTTACAGGGATAGACAGGACTGTCAGGGTTTACCAGGATGAAGGAATTTAGTATCTACTGCAGAAGTTTAGGAGTTAGGGTGTTAGGGATTGGAGAACCTGAGAGAGACAGAGAGAATGGTGTGGAATGGAGGAGATTGCAGACAGAGGTACGATTATCGGGACTGGAGGATATTACAGAGATCACGAACACAGCATGGACAGGATTGATGCCTGTGATCCCCTGTGCTGTCGCATTGAGGACCAGCACAGCAGAGGTGAAAGCAGGACCCTCACAAGATGGTGGAAATGAAGCCTAGAATGTTGCTGTTCCTTGCCTGTATCTCTGTCCTGTCTTCCAGGTCTGAATATAGACGTCTACTACCTCCACCCTGTGCTGTTTACTGTGAGTGATCTTACGGGCTGCAGGAATTACTGAAGGCTCCAGATCTCCCTCTCCATCTCTCTCTGGCTGACCAACCAGTTTCAATGAGGTGATGGATGAGACAGGAGTTAGAAACATCCTGATTACCTGTATGAGACAGCAATAGACACAATGGGAAATTAGACTGATGCAATGAGGATAACTCATGCAGAGTGGCAGAGAGCCCAGCAGAGATCTCAAAAATCCCAGTCTCCATCCCTTGCCCGTGCTGCTGCATCTCTCTGGAGTGGACAATTCTGTTGACTCAGGATCTCAGACCATCTGTAAGAGGGAGAAATGCTGACAGAGGCAGCAAATAGACTGACACAGCGAGGGGTACCACATGGAGAGATACTGAGTGATATCACATTATTAGACACTGCATTAACAGGGAATTGGTTGAATTTGTAACAAAGGCACTGGGATAATTGTGAGGGGATTCAACCTTCCTATCTCATCATCTCTTTGGTGGTGGGTCACAGACGAGGCTGACTCTATCCCACTCCTGGGCTGTGCGGATCCTGAGTTGGCTGTACAGACCGATGTTGCCTTTCACAGATTCTGTTACACTTGGGGCAGAAGGTTGCCATGAAAAGGGCGTGGGTGGGGCGTTGGTGTGGTCACGCGCTCCTTGTGCTGTTTTCTCCTGGATTCCTATTTTTCCCCACAACAAGTCTCGAGGTGCTCGACATCTTTCCAATGCTCCTTCCCCACTTCGGACGGTCTTGGACCAGGACTTAACAGAGTGGATTAAGAAATGAAAAAAAACCTATCAATTCTGAAGAAGCCAACGTTTAGAAATGTGGACACATTTGTTAAAGAGATCACGAGGGAGACTCCGAGCAGGAGGAGGGCAGTAGGAAGAGGCAACATCAACGTTTAATAAGATGATCAGAACAGGTAGAATTGAAGGTGCTGGAGGTGGTGAGGGTGTTACAGAGAGGGGCAAAGGCCTGAACAATGTTACAAAGCCAGTACGAATTGCTGCAGCTAGAGCTGTTTGCAGAGGTAAGGATTGACATCTGTATTTTCACTGATTCATTCACGGCCTAAGGATGTCACCGAATGGACTAGCATACATTACACTACTGCTAATTGCCCAGAGGCAGCTCAGAGTCAGCCATATTGCTGTGGGAGTGGAGTCACCTGTGAGCCAGACCAGGTTAAGAATGTCAGATGTCCCTCTCTAATGGACATACGTGAACAAGTTGTTTTTTTTCCAGATAATCAACAATGCGTATACAGAGGCCTCAATAATGTCCTGTACAGATACACGATTTCATCCCAACTCCTACTCTCAATGCTCTGCCCAATGAAGGGTAACCCTCCCAAACGCCTGCTTCACCAGACTGTCTACCCGTGATGCTACTTTCAATAAACTGTGTACCTGCGTCCCTTGGTCACTGATTTACAACACGACCCAGGACCCGAACATTAACTGTAGAAGTCCAACCTGGTCTGCTTTACCACAATACAACATCTTGCATTTCTCGACCTGTTATTCCTAACCTTACTGGTCCAGCAGTACTGCTGATCCCATTGTATTCTTCGATAACCCTCTTCACTGTCCACTTTATCACCAATTTCAGTCTCACTCACAAACTTGCTCAACATGACTTCTGTATTATCTACCAAACTGTTTATATAAATGATACACAACAGTGGCCCAGCACCGAACCCCATGGCACATCGTTCGTCACAGGTCTGCAGTTTGAGCAGAAACCCTCTATGAACATGCTCTGTCTCCGACCGTCAATCCTGTTTTGTATCTAGTTAGTGAGCAATCCCTGGTTGTGTGTGATTAAAATGTACTAACCAGTCTGCCATACAAAGGCCTTGCTGAAGTTCATGTGGGCATCATCGACTGCTCTGCTTTGATCTGTCACTTGTCTACCTCCACATTCAGTACTGAGGCATGATTTCCCATGCACAAAGCCATGCTGATGATTGTTAACCTGTCCTTACCTTTCCAAAAGCATGATGATCGTTTCTCACAGAATCTCCTCCAACAACTTACCACCCTGCATCAGTCACACTGGTCTGAAGTGGCTATTGATGATACAAATAGACAATAGACGATAGGTGCAGGAGTAGGCCATTCTGCCCTTCGAGCCTGCACCACCATTCAATATGATCATGGCTGATCATCCTTAATCAGTATCCTGTTCCTGCCTTATCTCCATAACTCTTGATTCCACTATCCTTGAGAGCTCTATCCAATTCTTTCTTAAATGAATCCAGAGACTGGGCCTTCACTGCCCTCTGGGGCAGAGCATTCCACACACCCACCACTGTTTGGGTGAAGATGTTTCTCCTCATCTCTGTCCTAAATGGTCTACCCCATATTTTTAAGCTGTGTTATCTGGTTCAGCACTCACCCATCAGCGGAAGCATGTTTCCTGCCTCCAGAGTGTCCAATCCTTTAATAATCTTATATGTCTCAATCAGATCCCCTGTCAGTCTTCTCAACTCAAGGCTATACAAGCCCAGTCGCTGCAGTCTTTCAGCGTAATATCTCTGGAGGTGGCCCTGCAATTTCCTCCCTCACTTCTCACAAGGCACTGAGATACATCTGATCATGTCCCAAGGTGTTATCTAACTTCTTGCATTTTAAGACATCCAGCACCTCCTGTATTCCAAGGTTAATTCTTTTCAAGACATCACTATGTATTTTCCCACGTTCCCAAGCTTCCATGTCTTTCTCCGTAGTAAATCCTTACACAAAATATTTGTTCAGTATCTCACTCAACAGCAGTGATTCCACACAGACAGCCTCATTGACTTTTCAGGGGCCCTATTCTCTCACGAGCTAATCTTTAGCCCTGGTTGAAACTTGTCAAATGCTTCTGAAATTCCAAATATCCCTCTCCCGCAACTAGTCTCCCCCACCCTTATCTATTCTACCATTTAAGGTCACACCAAAATATAGAATCCCTTTTATAAATTCATACATCTCCCACTGTTTCTAAGCATTCAGTTATCATTTATTTCATAGCCTTTATAACACATTCCAGCACCTTCCTGACTTACTGTCAGGCTAACACCGTTTGGTTTCAGACTGACTGCTCAAAGGGTTTTGGGAATCCTTGTGAATCAATCTGAAACAGGTAGCTTACAGGATCAGCAGGTCATTGAGGAGACAAATCAAATGCTGCTATTTATTACAAAGGGAATGGAGTCTAAAAATAGAGAGGTCTTGCTAAAACGATGCAAGGTACAAGTCAGACGACACCTAGATTATAATGAACAGATTGCATGCCCTAAGGAAAGGCATTCTTGTAATGGAGGCAGGCCAGGGAAAGTTCACTCGGCTGATCCTGGAGATGGCGGGATTTTCCAATGAGAAGAGGTGAAATAGATTGACCTTGAACCTATTGGGGTTTTGAAGAATGGGAGGGAAATTGAATGAAACATCCAGGATTGTGAGAGGCTTTTACAGGGTAGATGCCGTGAAGTTAGAAACTAGAACAGTACAGCACAGTACTAGGCCATTTGGCCCACCATGGCTGTGCTGACCATGATGCTATTCTAAACTCATCCCATCTGCCTGCACATGGGCGATATCCCTCTATTCTCTGCCTGTTCATGTTTCTGTCTATATGCCCTTCAAATGTTTGCTCTCGTTGCCACCTCTCCCACCTCCTGAGCAGCTTCTACCCTCTCGGTAAAGTCAACTGGCCTCATTTATCTCACTTAAAACTTCTCACTCTCACCTTAAAGTGAGGCGCACTAGTATTTGATAATTCTACATTGGATGAAGTGTTCCAACTATCCACACTATTCACGCCTCTCGTAATGCTATATACCTGTACCAGGTCACCCCTCAGTCTCGGATATTCTCGCAAAACAATCCAACTGCGTCCAACCTCCTAACAGTAAACACATTCTCATCCAGGCAACATTCTGCCAACCCTCTGTTACACCCTCCCCAAAACCTCCACATCCTTCCTGTGGTGTGTCGATGAGAACGACACGCAACATTCCAAACATGGCCGAATGAAGTTTCATTCAGTCACAACATGACATGCAAACGTCTGTACTCAATACTGTGCCCAATAAAGGTAAGCATACCATACTCCCCCTCTACCACCACATCATGTTGTGTTGTTATTTTTAGGGAGCTATGGATTTGCTTCCAATGTCTCTCTGTTTATCAATGTTTCCAATTAGTCAATTAGTGTACTTCTCTCTTCCACTTGACTTCATAAATGCATCACTTCACACCTGCCCCAATGAAAGTCGATTTGCCACATCTCTGCCCAGCGTTCCAGCTGATCTACATACAGCTGCAACCTTTAACACTCTTCCTCACTATCCACAATTCCCAAACTATCCCAAATCATCACATGCCTTTCCAAGTGCCGTCTGCAAAAATACCACTCAAACTGCTGACCTTTTCATCTGAATCACAGATATAAATTACACACAGACATCACAGCACTGATCCTTGTGAAACAGCATTGGCCAGAGATGTCCAATAAGAAAGTGACCACTCCACAGGCCTCTGTCTACTATCACCAAGAAAATATTGTATCCAACTTAACAACGAGCATGGATTGTGATTTGATCTTCCAGATCCCCCTTGCTATTTGGAAGCTGTCCATTCAAAATGACTCTATATTTTGATTCCCAGATTAAAGTGGTTGTCTCACTAATGCACTGACTGCGTCCTTTCTTCACAACAAAACGGGACCTTATTTGTTTTTTTTGCTGATCCTGCCTAAATCCCTACAATCCCTCAATAATCACATTGCTGTCATGATCATTCTGCAGCCACACCTCCACAATAACAGTTCGATCATATCTGTTCCCTTCAGTTAATGCTGTCATTCCATCTGCCTTGTTGCAAATGCATGGCGAGTGTCACCGAGAGAGGGCCTTGAAGGGATGGATAGAGGTCACAGAGTGGGAGAGATGTTTGGGGGCGCGACAATGTTGCAGGGTTAAACATAGTTACATTTGCTCCAGAATGTTCACAGGAGAAAACATTTTATTGTTTAGAGGAAGTTAGAGAGATAAAGAGTCTTTGATTAGATTCCAGAGATAGGGATGTGTGTTGGGTTGTGGATCGTTACTTGGACTATGTTGATCAGGGCGTAGAAACATTCACAGGATTCCAAGATGTCGTACATTTAACAACAGTTGTGGGATCTGGAGAATATCACAGTGATAGGGAGGATGGTATGGACTGGAGAATATTACTGGGAAAGGGTGGGTAGTATGGACTGGAGAATGTTGCAACCACATGGAAGATGATATAAGCTGGAGAATGCTGCAGCAATAGAGAGGAGTATATGGACTGGAGGATGTTGCAGGGAAAGGGATGAAGTTCTAGACTGGATACAGTTAGAAGGAGAGATGAATTTAAGGACTGGAAGGTATGTCAGAGAAAGTGAGCGGTGTGCATGCTGCAAGATACGACAGGGATAGGGAAGCTTGTAGAGTCTGGAGGAGAGAGTGATAGAGAGTCTTGTGAGAGACTAGATTCACTTATGAGCATAGGATGTGCGACAGTGAACAGAGCCTTTTGCAGATATAAATGAGGATACAATGTCCACAAAGCAGTCACACCTATACATAGGTATATAGGAACTGAAGGAATTGAAGAGATTACACAGGATAGGAGTGTTGTATGCAGGGGAGGAGATTAACCTGATAAGGAAGCTTTTAGAGACTCAACAATGTTAGGAAATAATGGGAGTTGCAATGGTGAGAGCAGGTTTCAACAATTCGGAGGATATAGACCTGAAGGAGCTTTGACAGATAGCGATGGTACAGTAAAGGGAATTGTGATGGCTTCCCTTTCATAAGCAATCCATAAGCACTTAAAACAGCCTGTTTGACATGTGCTTTATCTCTCGACCATTCATCAGACAGCGCTGCAAATATTTCACTGGCGCCGCCTACCAGATTAGACTGAACTAGCATCACCCAGAAGACTTCGGGCCACTCTACCTGTCTATGCAATTTTTCAAGTGAAATGCAGTGTTCCGTGACAGTAGAGTCACAGGTAGTTAGGATAGCGAAGAAGGCGCTTGGTATACATTCCTTTATTGGTCAGAGTATTGAGTCCAGGAATTGGGAGGTCATGTTGCGGCTGTACAGGTCACTTTCGGAATGCTGCATGCAACTCTGTTCTACTTCCGATCGGAAGGATTTTGTGAAACTTGAAAGCGTCCAGAAAAGATTTACAACAACGTTGCCAGGGATGAGGTATAGGGAGAGTTTGAACAGGTGATGGTGGTTTTTCCTGGAGATTCTGAGGCTGAGGGTGACCTTATAGAGGTTTATAAAATCAAGAGCGGCATGGATAGGGTAAATAGACAAAGTCTTTCTCCTGGGGTGTACGAGTCCAGAATTATAGGGCGAGGTTTAGGGTGAGAGTAGAAAGATACAATAGATAAAAAGGGGCAACTTTTTCACGCAGAGGATCGTACATGTATGGAATGAGCTGCCAGAGGAAGTGGTGGAGGCGAGTACAACTGCAACAGTTAAAAGGCATCTGGATGGGTATATGAATAGGAAGGGTTTATAGGGAGATGGGCAGGGTGCTAGCAGGTGGGACTACATTGGGTTGGGATATCTGATCTGCAGGATGGGACCATGAATGGGTTGTGGATCCTGGAGGATGTTATGATTTGAACCACAGGTAATTTTTGATTGGATCTTTCAGCCAATCTTCCAGATGGTACAATTGCAACATTTAAGAAGCATTTGGATGGATATATGAATAGAAAGGGTTTGGAGGGAGATAGGCCAGGTACTGGCAGGTGGGACTAGATTGGGTTAGAATATCCTGTCGGCATGGCTGGGTTGGAATGAAGGGTCTGTTTCCATGCTGTACATCTCTATGACTGTAAGATCGGCTGAATGGTCCAATCAAAAATTACCTGTGGTTCAAATCATAATATCCTCCAGGTTCCACAAGCCATCCCTTGTCCCATCCTGCAGGTTCAATGAATCCCGGAACCACTAACCTTCTGCAAGTCCCACGTCCCTTCCTACATTTGTACCATCCTCCAGGTTCTGCAGCCCTTCATACCTCGGAACATGGCCCAGACTCTCCAACTCCTCCTTCCTCTGCAATGTTCCCCAGAAGAGCACTGGAGGATGATGGGGGTTAGAGAGATATGGAGGGACATCGGGACGGGAGGATTTTGCAGACATTAGGAATATATGGACTTGAGGAGGTTTCACAGTTTATGAGTGTTGTAGGGACTGGAGGAACTTACAAAGACAGAGAAAGTTTTAGATTGGAGGATTCTGCAGAAAACCTTTACATGGTTAAAGACAGGATTCTTGGCAGTGTGCAGGAACAAAGGGATCCTGTGTCCCTCAGGTTCCCACCCAAGTTGACAGGCTGTTAAGAAGGCGGATGGTGTGTTGGCTTTCATTAGCAGGGGGATTGAATTTAAGAGATGTGAGACTTTGCTGCAGCTCTACAGAACCCCAGTTAGACCACACTTCGAATATTGTGAACAGTTCTGTTCGCTTCATTATAGGAAGGACGTGGAAGCTTTAAAGACAGTGCAGAGGAGATTTAGCAGGATGCTGCCTGGACTGGAGGGCATGCCCATAGAAGGGAGGTTGTGGAAGCTAGGGCTTTTCTGATCACAGCGAAGGAGGAAGAATGGTGATTGATAGAGGTGTACAAGGGAATGAGAGGCATAGATAGAGTGGGATAACCAGAGACTACTTCCCATGGCGAAATGGCTATCACGTGGGGACATACGTTTAAGGGAATTGGCGGAAGGTTTAGCTTAGATATCAGAGGGATATGGGCCAGGTGCTGGCAGGTAGGACTAGATTGGGTTGGGATATCCTGTCGGCATGGACGGGACTGGTACGTTATCTACACAGGTTGTGGCGGGTGCGTGGAATGGACAGCCAGCCATGGTAGTCGATTCAGACACATTACAGACATCGAAGCAACGCTTGGATAGGCACATCAATGATAGTAAAATGTAAGTTATGTAGGTTCGTTTCATCTTCAGAGTAGGATAAAAGGCCAGCACAATATTGAGGGCGGAAGGGCTTGGACTGGAATGTGCTATCCCATGTTCTAAATAGCAAGGGGTATGATGGCAGCAAGAGGTTTCGGGGAGTGGGAGAGGATGTAATCTGAATGAAGTGACACAAATAGGAGGCGTTGCTAAAGTTGTATGAGGTAACAGAGACAGCAATGGTCTGATCTGGAGCAGATGACCAGACTGGGAGAATTGTGGGGACTGGAGGTGCTTTCACAGGGAGGGAGGAGCATAGAGCCACAGGAGGTTACAGAAATGTGGAGAGCTGTCGGGCCGACAGGAGTTCATGGAGATGGGGAGGTTGGGAGGAATGGAACAGTTTACAGGGATAAGGATGTTGGTAGTATGGGGTGTTTTACACAGACAGGAATGTTTCAGGTGAATGGAGCTGAGTACAGAGATAAAGTGGGCTGTACAGATTGGGAAAACAAATAGACGTAGGGAGGGTAGTCGTGACTGAAGATGTTAATAGACACAGGAAGGCTTAGGTTCTGCAGGTTGTTTAGATAAAGAGGGTGTGGAATCAGACAGATTCTCCAAGTGATAAAGACAGCAATTTTGGTTGGAGACAGTTTCACAGCTTAGGGAGCATTAGTAACCTCCTCCAGTTTGGTCAGAGTGGGAAGGGTTGTAGGGGAGGGTGATGTTTACACATGTAAGAGCTGGAGAAGATTATGGAATTGAGTGGATGGATGGAGACACTGGAGGAGCTTACATTGACAGGGTGGGTGCTGGCAATGAAAAGCTATCACATAGATAGAGGGTCTTGTAGTCACAGGCATTGGAATGACTTCTGCAGATTAGAAGTATTACAGGGACTGAGAGGATTGTAGGGTCTCCACAGATTGATCGTGTCTTTAAAAATATGTTGATACGGAAATCTTAAACCCAATGCATGCAGTCTTCATTTCAAGACCAGAGCCTTATTATCCCTCATCAGCCGAGGACCCCTAACCGTGCCAGCTTTTCCCTTTACCCCAATGGGACATACTGGTCCTGGATTCTTGAGATCACACTTTGAAAAGCCTCCCATTTGCCAGTTGTTCCTTGTACTTCAAACAGACTCACCCAATCGATTAAAATCATAATATGGAGGTGCTGTTTTCGGACTGTGGATGTACGAAGTTAAAATTCACCTGACACTCGGTTCCAGTCCAACCGGTTTATTTGAAAGCACTAGCTTTCAGAAAACTGCTTCTTCATCA
This sequence comes from Chiloscyllium punctatum, assembly GCF_047496795.1. Lineage (NCBI taxonomy): Eukaryota > Metazoa > Chordata > Chondrichthyes > Orectolobiformes > Hemiscylliidae > Chiloscyllium > Chiloscyllium punctatum. The sequence continues at coordinate 43,676 of NW_027310149.1, forward strand.
GGTGGTTGTGGAGCACAATCCTAAGGTACAGAATTTATAGCAACAGGATGGCAGGGTCATGGAATATAATATCAAACAAATTTAGTTTAATCCTTTCATCTGTTACAGTGATCACCAGCGCTTCCAAAGCGAGTTGGATTATAACTGGGCATTGTGCAATTTTAAATTCACAGCATTGACGCTGGCCAGATCCTGCAGAATGGCCCCAAACCTGGCCCTGTTCCAGTGTTCCTCTTCAATCTGTGGACCTGCTGATCTTTTTCCATAACTATGTTAAAACGAAGACAGTTGTAAGCACTGGACCCAAAATGCTCTCTGAATGACACTTCAGTCACTTGCCCGACCTCGTTTTCTGAGGGAGGTCCAGTGCTGCACCTGCCTGAGTAGAGTAGGACCCTCTGCATATTGGTTTAGGAACCTTCCTTGGACACATTTGAAAAATAGCCCTCCATCCAGGTTTTTTTATACTGGAGGTGGCCCAGTCAGTACAGGAAATATTAAAATCTCCAGCCTGCACTCCTCTATTATTCCTATAGTTATCTGCAATCTCACTACACAGCTGCTCCTCTGGTATCTGTTGGGTCTACAACAGTCTACAATACAGTCCCAACAAAGTGACCACCCCCACCTTCATCTTTCTAACTTCTAACCATGTGGAATTTTAAATGAATATATGTTTTAAAAATTGGAATTAACAATCCATAAATAAGTATTGATAAAAATCCACACACTTGACCTTCAGAGAAAGACAACAGTTCACTCTCATGTGGTCTGCACAACATACCCACAGCAAAGTGGTTGCCTCTCAATTACCCTGTGAAATGGGCTAGCCAGCTGCTTAGCCCAAGGGCAGCAAGGGATGGGCAATAAAGGCTAGTCAGACAGAGACACCCACATCCCATACCTGATTTTTAAAAAAATCAATTCAGATTGGTCCCAGCTCAGTTCCACTGGAACAATGTCCTCGCCAATCACGTTGGTAGATTTATGGACAGGACGTTAAACTGACAGAGAGGATGCAGGGACAGGCTTCAGATGAAAGGAGCTTTCCAAATCCAAAGAGAAAACGTGAAGCATCAGAGCAGCGTGGGAATGTGACTGAAGACAACAGAAAGGAACAGGATGGGGCAAAGTTTAACTAAAACTGTAGATCAGCAAATCCATTTGTGACAGGAAATTCTGGGAACGAGTAAATTATGTTTTTTATTAATAGACAAAGTCTCTGCAACAAGGTAGATGGATTTGTGACACTGAGATAAAAGGGATTTAGACACCAGAGAGATGTGGTTTCAGGGCGAACAAAAGGTGGAATGTAAATATTCAATGGTTCACAACCTTGTGCAAATTCAGGCAAAATGGACGACGCTAACAATAATGAGTAAGAAAGGCATGACAGAGAAAGCATTAGGCATCAGATCCTGAAGTAGAGTCAGTCAGAATGTTAATTCTGGCGACTACCTGCCAAGGACACAAGCAGCAGAACAGTTTTCGACCACCCACCGAACAGCATTTCATGGCTCATCACTGCAATAAATAGGAATTCATTGGAATGTTTAATACAGGCATGGTGAACATTTAGTGAAACGTCAATATTCGCAAAGTCTGGGACAATCACACTGACAACAGTGATATTGGAAGAGGAGTTCAGAGAAACTTTTCAGTGTTTCTTAGAATAACACATTGTGCAACTGGCGAGGGACATAACTGTCTCAGAGAGATTGTTGTGTGATAAAACTTCGTGAATGAGCAATGTCACCTGGAGAGATCCTCTGGGAAATTGTGATAAAGTGCAGTGTAAAGAAATATAAAGTTTAAAAGTGAAACACAGAAAGGACAAGCTACAACTAGAAACAAAAATAGCGAATGACATGAGTTTCAGAGGAGAACTGACCAAGGTAAACAGGCGAAACAGACTGAAATATGTGTCTGTAAATGAACAGTGGAAAACATTTGAAGGAACAGTGTAAAATACTCTAAAAAAGGGCATTCCACTGAAACAGACAAAAACTCAGCAAGAAATCCCCACCGGTCCCTCACTCAGGACAAAAGGGATCATACTAGATTATGAGGCTGAGAAAATCACCAGAAAGTACTTAAAAATCCTGAAGTGTGAGAGAGTTTTAGAGTAAGTTTTAAAGGGATTGCAATGGGTCTGCTAGCAGGAGGAGGGCAATGAGAAGGGGAATCGTTGTCAGGGTTTATTGACACGATACGAACATGGAGAGGTGAAGGTGCTGGAGGTGGTGAGAGTGTTACAGAGAGTGGACAGGGCCTGAACGGTGTTACAAAGTCAGGACGGATTGCTGCAGCTGGAGGGGTTTGCAGAGGTAGGGAGGGATATATGTATTTTTGTATATTCATTCATGGGATGTGGGTGTCACTGCCTGGACCAGCATTCTTTGACCCCATGCTAATTACCCAGAGATTGCTGGGGCCCTGGAGGATATATGTAATATTTTGCTGGCCACAGGTGAAGTGCTGAATGACTGGAGGATCGCTAATGTGGTTCCTTTGTTCAAGATCGGCAGCAGGGATAGGCCAGATAATTACAGAGCAGATAGTCTGACAGCAGGGGAAGGGAAATTATTGGAAACAATTGTGAGAATGAATCAACACTTGCAAAGGTAAGGATCAACTCGGTTTAGTCATCACGGATTTGGCAGAGGAAGATACTGTCTGAGGAATTCAGTTCAGTTTTTTTGAAATGGTGCTTAAGTATATTGATGAGGGCTGTGCAGATGATGTGATTTACATGGACTTGAATAAGTCCTTGAACAAGATCCAACATGGAAGGCTGGTCCAAAAGGACTGGTTTCCAAGGCAAGTTGGCAAATTGGATGCAAAATTGGTGGTTCGAATACTTTCACCACCGGGTGTACCACAGGGAACTGTGTAGGAACCATTGAACATTAATAACTCGGATGTGAAAGCAGAAGGTATCATTAGTCGGTTTGCAGATGACATGAAAGGTGAGGGTGTTGTTCACAGTGAGGAGGATGGTCTCCTTCTGCAGTCCGATGTCGATCGGATGATAATCTAAGCAGAGTTTAGTTCTGATTGAAGTGAGGTAATACTCTGTGAGAGGTATGATAAGCGAAGAACAGAGATAATAAACGGTAGGTCCTTGCGGAGTGCTGAGGAATACAGGGACCTTGGTGGACAAGTCAATAGATCCCTGAAGGTGTCAGCACAGGGAGACAGGTTGGGATAGGCACCTCAACTGGGAGCGAGAGAGGGACCCATATCCTGGTGGGGTGAATTGCTAGAGCTGCTTGAGAGGATATAACCTAGTCTGGCAGGGTTTTGGACCTTAAATAAACGTAAGGCCAGTAAGAAGATTGAGGCTGGTACACAAGTTAAAGCCGGCAATTTCAGCAGACAAGGCAGGCAAGAACATAGCAGGGAATGGGGGAGGGGGAACTGATGATTAAACTGCATTTATTTCATTGCAAAGCGCCTGACAGCTAAGGAAGATGAACTCAGGGCATGGATTGGAACATTGGACTGCGATATTATAGTTATTACAGAAACGCAGCTGAGGGAGGGGCAGGACTGGCAGTTCATTGTTTCAAGGTAGAGATGCTACAGGAAGGGGAGGCAAGAGAGGATTGTGGTGGTGGGTTTTGATTGCATGAATCATCACAGCAGTACTTAGAGAGGACATACCTGTGGGATCGCTCAGTGACGCTATGTTAGTGGAACAGAGAAATAAGAATGGGTCATCACTTTGATACGATCGGACTGCTGACCCCGAATAATCTGTGGCATACTGAGGAACAAATATGTCGGGACATCTTAAATATCAACCATAATAATAGGGCTGTTATGGAAGGGTGTTTGAGCTTTCCAAACCTAGACTGGGACTGCCAGTGTTCAGCGTTTGCAAGGGAGGAATTTGGTAATTGTGTTCCAGAAAACTGCCAATCAGTATGTAAATGGCCTGAAAAGAGAAAGGGGCAAAACCTGACCTCCACTTGGGAATCAAGGTCGGGAAAGGGACTGAGATGTGAGTGGGAAAGCGTTTTGCCAAAGTGACCACAGTTCTTGTAGTTTGAAAATAGATTTGGAAAAGGACAGGCCTGGTCCACAAGTGCAAGTTATAAAATGGAGCCTGACCAATCTTGATCGTATTAGCCAGGAACTTTCAAAATGTGATTGGGGAAGGGAATTATTTACAGGGAAAGGGAAGTTTGGCAAGTGAGAATATTTTAAAAGTGAGATAAACTGATCGATCAGCGCCAGCATTATCCTGTTTGTGAGCAGGTTAATGTTGACAGCATTCGGAAACACTGGCTGTATATTGAGGGTCTGGTCAAGGAAAAGGGGGCACATATCAGGAAAAGCCAGCTGTATCAAGGGAATCCCTGACGATGTACAGGGGCTGTAGGAATACATTTTGAGTCGAAAACAGGAATGGAGAAAGGCTAAATGAAATAGCCTCAGCAGAGAAGGAAAGGGGAATCCAAAAGTGATTGTATCAGTCTATTCAGTGTGCATAAGTAACTCAGGACAAAATAGTGTCCATTAAAGATCAATGATGCCATCGATGTGTGGAACTGCAGGATATTTGCTAAGATCCTAAACATTTTTTTCACTCCAGAACTTACTGTGGAGAAAGTCTGGGGAACTCAGGGAACAAGAGTAATACATGAGACCACAATTGGAGTACTCTGCAATTCAGTCTCTGCTACAGGAAGGATGTTGTGAAACTTGAAAGGGCTCAGAAAAGATTAACAAGATATTGCCCGGGTTGTTGCTGAATAATCTGGTGTTACTGTCACTGGAGAATCGGAGACTGAGGGGTGACTTTACAGAGGTTTATATGAACATGAGCGGCATGGGCTGGCAGGCTGGAGGGTGGCATCATGGACAGTGAAGGAGGTTTTCTGAGAGTACAAAGGGATCTTGATGAAGGGAGTGAATGGGCTGAAAAACTAGAGATGGAATTCAATCTGAGTAAATGCGAGATAATGCATTTTGTAAAACAAACAAGGGTAGAGTTTATACAATTAATGTTAAGGCTTCAGTTAGTGTTTTAGAGCAGAGGGACCTCCGGGTTCAGATACATAATTCTTGAAGTTTGCATCACAGGATGGATAAGACAGTGCTTGGCATGCCTGACTATGGCTCAGTCCATTGAGTGGAGGATTTGGGACGTCATGTTGAGATTGCACAGACATTTGTGAGGCCTGTACTACAATACTCTGTCCAGTTCTTTTAGCCCAGTTAACAGGGAGGATATTATTAAGCTGCAGAGCATTCAGAAGAGATTTACCAGGATATTGCTGGGTATGGAAGGCTTGAGTTCGGAAAAATGGCTGGATAGGCTGAGTCTTTTTTCACTGGAGCCTGGAGGTTGGGACATGATGCTATAAAGGTTTATGAAAAAAAAGAGGTATATAGATCAATTTAATGGTAGTTGCCTTTTCCTCAGGATGGGGGAGTCTCAAGAGGAGGGGCCACATTTTTAAGGTTAGAGGAGAGAGATGTTCAAAAAAAAGATATGGGGCAATTTTCGACACAGAAGGTGGTTTGAGTTATGGAATGAACTTCCTGAGAAAGGGGTTGATGTGGGTACAATTACAACGTTTAAAAGATATTTGGATAAAGAGGTGAATAGGGAAGGGTTGGAGTGATATGGGCCAGCAACAGGCAGCTGGGAAGAGTTTAGTTTTAGATTATGGTGGGTATCAACTGAAGGGTCAGTTTCCATGCTGTATGGCTCAATGACAAGAATATGGTTTGATTCCATTATTGAAGAAAGGATCAGGGCTGGGTCCACTGATGTGCATTATCTCCATAAAGGATTTGGGTGAAAATATCGGAGTGATTGTGCTAAAGTTTGTTGATGATCAAATGAATGGTGTCGTGGGCAGTAAATACGGTTATCAAAGGGGATACTGACCAACTGGGCCAGTGGATCAAGGAATGAAAGATGGAGTTTAATTCAGCTGTTGGATTTTGTTAAGACAAACCAGGGAGGACTAACAGTTAATGGAAGGGCTCTGGGCAGTGTTGTCGAACAGAGAGAGAGAGAGACCAGGGAGGTGCAAGTTACATTGTTCCTTGGAAGTGGCATCACAGGTGGACAGGGTGAGGAAAGTGACATTTGGCACATTTGCCGACATTGGCCAGCACTTTGTTACATATATTGGAGACATTTGTAACATTGTTCTAAATATTTCCCTTGGGCAGAGGAGGCCACGGGGTGACCCTAAGAATGGTGAATAACCAAGGGTAGGTGAGTCCAAAACTAGAGGATATAAACGGGAGGTGAGAGAGCAAGAATTTAAAGAGGGAGCTGAGGGGGAACATTATCCACAGAGGATGGTGCATAGACGGAACAGACTGCCTCAGGCCCATTGGAGAAAGAAGAACAATTACAACATGGAAAAGACATTTGGGAGGTACATTGAGAGGAGAAGATTTGAAGAGATAAGGGCCAAATGCAGGCTAATGAGACTCATTCTGTTTAGGTAACATGGGCAGCATTGAGGAGTTGGAACACAGGTTCTGTTTCCGTGCTGTATCACTCTGTATCCAGTTAAAGAGGATTAGTGTACAAAAATAAGGCATGTTGTCGACACTGAAGCAAGTTACAGTGATGGGGATGGTAATCTGGAGTGCAGTACGTCTCAAATATGTGGAGGGACTATCGGGAATGGAGCAGGTTATAGGGACAACTACTATTAGAGGACTTAAAAATGACTGAAGACACTGGTGCACAAGTGACGCTACAGATACAGTGTTGCAGAATAGTGAGTCGTAGTACAGTGTTGGATGGAGAACAGAGAACGGAAAGATCCCAGGCAGCATTCCCACCCTCTCATCGGAAGCCTGCTTTAACCTCTGTTGTCCTGATGCTCACTAAGACAGCGCAGGTCTGGATTGATAACTCTGAACTCCCGATGCTGTCTTAGTGCAACATAAGTTAAAGTAGACGTGGTGATTGAGCATGGGGTGTGTCTAAACTGTGCTCCCATCCAGCACTGTATCGATGTCATGTCTTGTTAGCCAATGCTTGGAGCCCTCTCATTGCGCCCTGCTCTGTGCACTGTGAGTGATCATACCTCATTCCAGGATTTATTGAAGGCTCCAGATCTCCCTTCCCTTTGTCTCTCTGGCTGACCAACCATCTTCAATGAGGTGATGGATGAGACACACAGCAGTTGGGAAGTCTATTAAGTCAGCAACTTCCTGAGTACCTACAGGAGACAGAGAGATAGACAGAATGGGAAATTAGACTGATGCAGGGATGGTTAAACAAGGAGAATGGAAATGAGCCCCACAGATATCTGGAAATTCCCAGTCTCCATCACTGGCCTGTGCTGTTGCGTCTCTCTGGAGTGGAGAATTCTGTTAGCTCAGGATCTGGAGCAGCTGCAAGAGTGAGAGACACTGACAGAGGCAACAATTAGACCCACACAGTGAGGGATACCACATGGAGAGAGACTGAGTGATATCACTGGTGTCCTGGAAGACTTCAGGATCACACAATCATGTTGGAAGAATGGGTTTAGCTTCATGTATCAGTGCTCAGGGATGAGCAACCAGTGAGCAGGTGAACTGATGGCCTAGTAACATTATTGTTAGGGCATTTGTACAAAACCTCAGCTAATGTTCAGGGGAGGCAGGTTTGAATCCCACCATAAGATATGGTGGAACTTAAAATCAATAATTATAAAAATGCCAATTAAGAATCCATTAACAAATATGAAACCATTGCTGATGTACAAAAGTAACAATCCCTTAGATTAGATTCCCTACAGTGTGGAAACAGGCCTTTCGACCCAACCAGTCCACACCATCCCTCCAAAGAGTAACCCACTCAGACCCATCTCAGTCGACCTAATACACCTAACGTTATGGGCAATGTAGCATGGCCAATTCACCTGACCTGCACGTCTTTGGACTTTGGGAGGAAACAGGAGCATCCGGAGGCAATTCACGCAGACACGGGGACAATGTGCAAACTCCACACAGTCGCCCAGGGCTGGAATCGAACCTGGGACCCTGGTGCTGTGAGGCAGGAGCGTTGTACCAGAGCGACCATTGTGTGATGAAACTTCGTGAATGAGTAATGACACCTCCAGAGATCCTCTGCGAAATTGTGATAAAGTGCAGTTTAAAGAAATATAAAGTTTTAAAGTGAATCACAGAAAGGACAAGCTACAACTAGAAACAAAAATAACCAATAACGTGAGTTTGAGAGGAGAATGGACCAAGGTAAACAGGCTAAACAGACTGAAATATGTGCCTGTCAATGAACAGTGGAAAACATTTGAAGGAGCAGTGTAAAACACTCAACAAAAGGACATTCCATTGAAACAGACAAATCCTCAGCAAGAAATCCCCATCAGTCCCTCAGTCAAGTAAAAAGGATCATATTAGATTATCGGGCTTAGAGGATCACCAAAAAGTACTTAAAATCCTGAAGTGAGAGAATGCTTCAGGAGTAAGTTTTAGAGGGATTGCAAAGGGTCTGCTCGCAGGAGGTGGTCAGGTGGAAGAGGGAATAATTGTCAAGGTTTTATGTCCCAAAAGGAACCGGGAGAGCTGAAGGTGCTGGAGGTCGTGAGAGTGTTACAGAGAGGGGTCAGGGCCTGAACGGTGTTACAAAGCCAGTACAGATTGCTGCAGCTGGAGGGGCTTGCAGAGGTAGGAAGGGACATATGTATTTTAATTTATTCATTCATGGGATGAGGATGTCACTGATTGGACCAACATTCTTTGCTCCACTGCTAATTACCCAGAGTATAGCACAGAGTCAGCCATATTGCTGTGGGTCTGGTGTCACGTGCAGGCCAGACCAGGTTAGAATGTCAGATGTTCTTCTCTAAAGGACGTAAGAGAATCAGATGAGTACTTCCTACTGGTCAACAATGCTTTTATGGTGGCCTGACTAATGTCCTGTATAGCCACAACATGACATCCCAACTTCTACTCTCAATGAAGGTAACCATCCCAAACGCCTGCTTCACCAACCTGTCTATCTGTGACACCACTTACAACGAACTGTCCGTCTGCATCCCTGGGTCTCTGACTGACAACACTACTCAGGGCCCGAACATTAACTGTACAAGTCCCACCCTGGTTTGTTTCACCAAAATGGAACACCTCGCATTTATCTAATTAAACTCCATCTGCTATTCTTCAGCCACTATCCCAGCAGTACAGTTCATCCTGTTGTATCACAGATAACCTTCATCACTGTCCACTTTACCAACAATTTCAGTGTCACTCAAAAAACTTATTTAACACAAAACCAATATTACCAACCAAACCATTTATCCAAATGACAAACAACAGGGGACCCACTCCACCGCTGGTCACATGTCTCCAGTCAGAAAGGCAACATGTCTCTCATCACCCTCTGTCTCCTACCATCAAGCCCAATTTGTATCCAGTTGACTAGCTCCTCCTGAATGCCATATCCTTTTACATTGATGTGGGCTTATTACCAGTTTACCATAGAGAACGTAGAACACAGAACAGTACAGCACAAGACCCTTCGGCCATGATGCTACGCCCATCTTTTATCCGACTGTAAGATCAAACTAACTTTCCTACCCTTCATTTTGCTATCATCAATGTGCCTAGCCAAGAGTCTGTTAAAGTGACCCGTTCCACCCACCCACCACTCTCTGTGGAAAGAACCTACATCTGAAATCTCCCCATAACCATCCTCCAATCACCTTACAATTATGCCCCCTTGTACCATGTATGCCATGGGATAAAGAGGTCTCTCACTGTTCACTCTATCTTTGCCTCACACCATCTTGTTCACCTCTACCAAATCGCACCACACTCTTCTTCACTCCAATGAGAAAAGCCTTAGCTCCCTCAAACTTTCTTTATCAGACATGCTTTCCAGTCCAGGCTGTATCCTGGTAAATCTCCGCTTTACCCTCTCTAAAGCTTCCACATCCTTCCTGTAATGAAGGGATCAAAATTGAACACAATATTCTAACTGGGATCAAAACAGAACTGTATAGAGCTGCAGCATAACCTCATGGCTTTAAAACTCAATCCCCCAGCTAATGAAAGGCAATATAATATATTCTTTTTTAACAAAACTATCAGCTTGGTGGCAAATTTGATGGATCTCTGGTCATGAAATCCAAGATCCATCTGTTCCTCCACACTATTCAGAATTCTGCCTTTACCCCTATATTCTGCATTCAAGTCTCACCTTCCAAAATGCATCACTTCATACTTTTCCAGATTTGACTTCACCTGCCACTTTCTCAGCCCAGCTCTACATCCTGTCAATGTCCCATTGCAACCTCCAGCAGACATCCACAATATTCACCACTCCACCAACCTTCGTGTCATTGGGAAACTTACTTACGCACTCTTCCACCCGTTCGTAAATTTACAAAGAGCAGAGATTTTTTGACCTCTCTCTGCAGAAAACCACTGGTCACTGAGCTCCAGGCTGAATGATTTCCATCTGTCATCACACTCTGTCATCTATGGGCCAGGCATTCTGTATCCAGACAGGCAGGTTTCCCTGTGTCCCATGCTCTGTATTTTCTCAATGAGCCATAAATGTGTTTTGTCACATTCCCAAAGGATTCAGTAAGATTTGTGAGGCATGACCTGTCCCTTACAAAGCCATGATGACTTCCTGTAATCAAACAATGGTTTTCCAAGGAATCATAAATCCTGTACCTCAGAGCCCTCTCCAATAATCTGCACATCACAGACAGAAGACTGACAGGTCTGTGATTCCCAGGATTATCTCTATTCCCTTTCTTGAACAACGCATGGCTGATTCACCTAACCTGCACATCTTTGGGCTGTGGGGGGAAACCGGAGCACCTGTCGGAAACCCATTCAGACTTGGAGAGAATGTGCAAACTCCACACAAACAGTCGCCTGGGGCTGGAATTGAAATCACGTCCCTAGTGCTGTGAGGCAGCAGTGCTAACCACTGAGCGACCGTGCTGCCCCATGTAACTCTCTAGAGCCCTGCGTCGGATCCTTGGTTCCTCAAACTTAAGTTAGCTTCCTTCTTCCTCTTGACTAGATGTTCTACATCCCTTGGAACCTTGTCAAATGCTTTGCTGAAGTTTATGTAGACAACGCTGACTGCTCTGCCTTCATCCATCTCTTGGTCAACTCCTCGAAGAGTCAATCCAGTTTGTGAAACATGGTTTCCCACTCACAAAGCCATGCTGACTATCTCTAATCAGCCCTTGACTTTCCAAATATATGTAGCTCCTTTCTCTCAGAATCTCCTCCAACAACTTACCCAGCACTGGGCTCACTGGGCTGTGATTTCCTGGCTGCTCCCTGCAGACCTTAAGTGATGGAACAGCATTAGCCTCCAGTCTTCCGGTAACTCATTGTGTCTGTTGACAATATAAATATCCCTGTAAGGGACACTGCAATCTCTTCCCCAGATTCCCACAATATTCTAGGATCGACCTAATAAGCGACTGAGGATTGATCTACCTTTATTTGTTTTCAGATTCCAGCACTTCCTCTTCTCTGGTGAGGATTCTTTCCAAGATATCGCTATTTATTTCCCCAAGTTCCCGAGCTTCCATGTCTTTCTCCACATTAAATACTGACAACACTATTTTGTCTAATATCTCACCCACCTCCTGACAGTTAAGGTGCCCTATTCTCTACCAAGTTACTCCTTAGCCCTTATTGAAACTTGTGTAAAGGTTTCTGAAAATTCAAATAAACCGTATCCTCTGTACAACCACTCCTACACCCGTATCTATTCTGCTATTTATATTCTCACCAATAAAAATAAAATCCAACAGATTCAAACACACATTCTCTTTTTCTTAAAAACATTTCTAAGGGTCCAGTTATTGTTCATTGACATATCCTTTCAAACATATTTCAGCTCCCGACCTACAATCAGGTTAACACTGTTTGGTTTCAGACTGGCAGCAGAAAGGGTTATGGGAGTTCGTGTTTATCAATCTGAAAAAGGTAGCTTACAGGTTCAACAGGTAATAGATGTTTTGGAAATAAGGAGGGTCGTGGGGACTGAAGGACATTATGGAGATAGGGAGTGATGTGGGGACTGTATGAGATTATGGACACAGAGAGTGCAGTGGTGACTGAAGGACATTATGGAGATAGGCAGTGCTGTGGGGCCTGAAAGGGGCCAAAGAGATCTGCAGGGCTGTTGGGCCTGAAGGAGGTTGCACAGATCAGGAAGATCATGGGGATTGAAGGAGGTTACTCGGAAAGGGAGGGTCGTTGGGTCAGGATGTGATTATGGAGATAGGGAGGGTCGTGGGGCCTTTTGGAGGTTATGGAGTTAGGGAGGTTTGTGGGGGAAGATTCAGGTTACATGGATAGGAAGAGTCATGGGGACTGAAGGAGTTTAGGGAGAGAGGGAGGGCTGTGGGGACTGAAGGGGCTTACACACATAGGGAGGGCTGTGGAGACTGAAGGAGGTTATACGGATCGTAAGTTTATAGAGAAGCACAGGAAGGAACAGCAGGCATCGGCCATTTGAAATTAGAGTCGGTCCCACCATTCAATATGATCACGACTGTTCATTTAACCCAGTACAGTATTCCTGCTTTCACACCTTACTCTGATATTATAGTGACTACTGGCATTTAGTGATACAGCAAGCTGCAGTAACTGGGACAGGGGAGTGGGGGGTGGTGGTGTCTTCCAGAGATAGGGAGGTTTGTGGAAGCTGGGACAGGTGACAGATACAGGACGGGTTTTAGGAATGGGTGGACTTTACAGGGATTTGGAGAATGCTGGGATGGAACGTGATAACAATCACAGGGAGGATTTTGGGAGCTCGATCTGAGACGGGTACAGCTGAGAACAGAAGAGAGTCAAACAGTCAGGACAGGTAGGGACAAGGTAGGATTAATAAATTAAACTGCATTTATTTCAATGCAAGGGGCCTAACAGGGAAGGCTGATTAACTCAGGGCATGGTTAGGAACATGGGACTGGGATCTCATAGCATTTACAGAAACATGGCTCAGGGATGGGCAGGCTTGGCAGCTTAATGTTCCACGATACAAATGCAATAGGATGGATAGAAAGGGAGGTGAGAGAGGAGAGGGAGTGGCATTTTTGATTAGGGATAGCATTACAGCTGTGCTGAGGGAAGATATTCCCAAAAATACATCCAGGGAAGTTACTTGGGTGGAACTGAGAAATAAGAAAGGGATGATCACCTTATTAGGATTGTATTACAGACCACCCAATAGTCAAAGGGAAATTGCCAAACAAACTTATAAGGAGATCTCAGCCATCTGTAAGAATAATAGGGTAGGTATGGTAGGGGATTTTAACTTTCCAAACATTGACTGGGACTGCCATAGTGTTAAAGGTTTAGATGGAGAGGAATTTCTTAATTGTGTACAAGACAATTTTCTGATTCCGTATGTGGATGTACCGACGAGAGAAAGTGCAAAATCTGACCTACTGTTAGAAAATAAGGCTGGGCAGGTGAGTGAGGTGTCAGTGGCCAGCTCTTTGAGGCCAGCGACCATAATTCTATTTGTTTTAAAATAGTAATGGAAAGGATAGACCAGATATAAAAGTTGATGTTCTAAATTGGAGAAAGGCCCAGTTTGACATTATTCGGCAAGATCTTTTGAAAGCTGATTGGAGGCAGATGTTCGCAGGTAAAGGGACGGCTGGAAAATGGGAAGCCTTCAAAAATGAGATATAAAGAGTCCAGAGAAAGTATATTCCTGTCAGGGTGTAGTGGAAGGCTGGTAGGTATAGGGAATTCTGGATGACTAAAGAAATTGAGAGTTTAGTTCAGAAAAAGAAGGAAGCATATGTCAGGTATAGACAATATAGATCGAGTGAATCCTTAGAAGAGTATAAAGGAAGTTGGAGTATACTTAAGAGGGAAATCAGGAGGGCAAAACGCGGACATGAGATGGCTTTGGAAAATAGAATTAAGAAGAATGCAAAGGATTTTTACAAAGATATTAAGGACAAAAGGGTAGCTAGGGAGACAATAGGGCCCCTGAAAGGTCAGCAAGGCGGCCTTTGTGTGGAGCCACAGAAAATGGGGGATATATTAAATGAATATTTTGCATTAGTATTTACTGTGGAAAAGGATATGGAAGATATAGACAGTAGGGAAATCGATGGTGACATCTTGCAAAATGTCCAGAGAAACAGAGGAGGAAGTGCTGGATGTCTTGAAACGGTTAAAGGTGGATAACTCCCCAGGACCTGATCAGGTGTACCCAAGAACTCTGTGGGAAGCTAGAGAAGTGATTGCTGGGCCTCTTGCTGAGATATTTGTATCATCAATAATCACAGGTGACGTGCTGGAAGATTGGAGGTTGGCAAAAGTGGTGCCACTTTTTAAGAAGGGTGGTAAAGAGAAGCCAGGGAACTATAGACCGGTGAGCCTGACCTCAGTGGTGGGCACGTTGTTGGAGAGAATCCTGAGGGACAGGATGCACATGCATTTGGAAAGGCAAGGACTGATTAAGGATAGTCAACATGGCTTTGTGCATGGGAAATCATGTCTCATAAACTTGATTGAATTTTTTGAAGAAGTAGCAAAGAAGATTGATGAGGGCAGAGTGATAGATGTGATCTATATGGACTTCAGTAAGGCGTTCGATAAGGTTCCCCATGGGAGACTGCTAAGCAAGGTTGGATCTCATGGAATACAGGGAAAACTAGCCATTTGGATACAGAACTGGCTCAAAGGTAAAAGACAGAGGGTGGTGGTGGAGGGTTGTTTTTCACTGGAGGCCTGTGACCGTTGGAGTGTCACAAGGATCAGTGCTGTGCCCTCTACTTTTTGTCATTTACATAAATGATTTGGATGAGAGCATAAGAGTTACAGTTAGTAAGTTTGCAGATGACAACAAAATTGGAGGTGTAGTGGACAGCGAAGAGGGTTACAACAGAATCTGGACCAGATGGGACAGTGGGCTAACTGGCAGATGGAGTTTAATTCAGATAAATGCGAGGTGCTGCATTTTGGAAAAGCAATTCTTAGCAGGACTTATACACGTAATGGTAAGTTCATCAGGGG
The DNA here is from genome assembly GCF_047496795.1 of Chiloscyllium punctatum. Classification (NCBI taxonomy): domain Eukaryota; kingdom Metazoa; phylum Chordata; class Chondrichthyes; order Orectolobiformes; family Hemiscylliidae; genus Chiloscyllium; species Chiloscyllium punctatum. Next base: position 58,691 of record NW_027310149.1, read on the forward strand.
TGTTGTTGAACAAAGAGACCTTGGAGTGTAGGTTCATAGCTCTTTGAAAATGGAGTCGCAGGTAGATAGGATAGTGATGGCTGCGTTTGTTATTCTTTTCTTTATTGGTCAGGGTATTGAGTCCAGGAGTTGGGAGGTCATGTCCTGTATAGCCGCAATATTGGTTAGGCCACTGTTGTAATATTTTGTGCAATTTCTCTGGTCTCCTTCCTTTCAGGAAAAATGTTGTGAAAATTGAAAGGGTTCAGAAAAGATTTACATGGATGTTGCCAGGGTTGGAGAATTTGAACTACAGGGAGATGCTGAACAGGCTGGGGCTGCTTTCCCTTCAGCATTGGAGGCTGACCTTATAGAGGTTTACAAAATTATGAGGGGCATGGATAGGATAAATAGACAAAGTCTTTTCCCTGGGGTCGGGGAGTCCAGAACCAGAGGGCATAGGTTTAGGGTGAGAGGGGAAAGATGTAAAAGAGACCTAAGTGGCAATGTTTGCACTCAGAGGATGGTACGAGTATGGAACCAGCTGCCAGAGGATGTGGTGGAGGCTGATACAATTTCAACATTTAGGAAACATTTGAATGGGTATATGAATAGGAAGGGTTTGGAGGGATATGGCCGTGCTGGCAGGTGGGACTAGATTGGTTTGAGATATCTGGTTGGCATGGGCGGGTTGTACAGAAGGGTCTGTTTCCATACAGTACACCTCTATGACTCCATCACTCAGAGAGGTTATAGAAATAAACTGTGTGGTCGCGTCTGGAGGAGATTAAAGGTATAAAGGTTTGTAGTTACCGAAGGAAATTACATCAATCGGGACCAGCAGAGTTTACAGAGACTGAGTGCGTTTTAGAGACAGGAAGAGTTCATAGTCATCATTAGAAATGCAGTAACTAATTCATGAGAGAAGCAGGGTCACACTGCTTTGTGCCCAGAGACAAGGAGGAGTCTAACAGTTGGAGGAGGTTACTCAGGTACAGAGCTTTTTCGTTGTCGTGACGGGAAGGTCACAGAGATCATGAAGGTGGTAGGAGTTCAAAAAAGTCACAAAGGCAGGGAGGTTTTTCAGGTCTGGAAAGGACTACACTGACTAGGATGGCTTGAGGAACTGACGAGTTGTTTTTCACAGATAAGCAGAGATGTGACAGAACCCGGGATTAAAGGCAAAGGCAGAGACTTGGAGAGTTTTACTAATATGAGGAGCTTACAGCTTACAGGGAGAAGCAGGATTGTAGGGGCTGATAGAGATAAGGGAAGTGGTATCGATGAAACAGACAATGGAGAAACTGACAGACATAGGGAGGGTTCTGTGGAACAGATGAATTTACAGACAAGATGGTGATAATGAAGCCTGAGAATTTTCTCATGTTCCTTGCCCAGCATTGTTCCAACATCATGCCCTCAGGGTCTGAATTACAGTCCACTAACTCCTCCCTGTGCTGCTTACTGTGAGTGATCTTACCGGCTGCAGGATTTACTGAAGGCTCCAGATCTCACTCTCCATCTCTCTGGCTGACCAACTGTCTTCAATGTGGTGATGGACAAGACAGGAATTGGTAATTCTGCTGCATCAGGGACATCGGGAATACCAACAGGAGACAGAGAAATTGACAGAATAGAAAATTACACTGATGCAATGAAGGTTACACATGGAGAATGGCATTGAATCCCACAGGGATCTGGAAAATCCGAATCTCCATTCCTGGCCTGTTCTGCTGCATCTCTCTGGATTGGAGAATTCTGTTAGCTCAAGAGTGGAGTAGCTGCAAGAGTGAGAGACACCGATAGAGACTGCAATTAGACCCACACAGTGAGGGATATCACATGGAGAGAGACTGAGTGATATCAGCAGAGTGCAGGAATGTATCAGGATCACACAATGGTATCATCAGAAGTGGTTCTGACCAGTGAGCACTGCTACCAGTCCTCAGGGAGGACTGAGCTATTTTATTGGGATAGGCTCCTCTGGTACCAGGATTATGCAGTGTGCTATAAACGGACACAGATGAGAAGGGGGACAGGTCTGAGGTGAATGGAAATTCCCAAGTCCAAAGAGAAAGGTTGAAATATTGGAACACCATGGAGATGTGGATGAAGACCAACAGAAAGGAACAGTAAGGGATTGAGTTTAATTAAAATACGACATTGTCAAACTGATTTGTGACAGGAAATTATTGTTTAAAATAATGTAAATGCCATTTCTGCCCCTCACAATTCCTCATACACCACAAGTGACATCACTTCCGCCCCTCACATCATCGCTGATGTCACACACACAGCGACTTCCACGCCCCCCCCCCCCCCACTGCCGTGTTTGTCACCACTTCCGCCCCCACCAACGCCACTCACCTGCATTCTGCTGACAACCCCCCAGGTCCCATCGTCACCATCTCTGCCCCCAGAACCCTGATGGGAACACCACCCCTGCTCATGACTCCATCCCCATTCCCCCTAACACCACACCCACTCCAGTTACAGGCTCCGTCGCCTCCCCCAGCTCCACACCTACGCTTGGTCCTAGCTCCCAGTACTGCCGAGTTTTCACCATTTCCCTGACCTCCCCCTCACTGAGGACGAATGATCAGTCCTCAGCAAAGGCCTCACCTTTATCCCCCTCCATCCACACATCAATGAATTTAATACACGCCGTGACCTTAAATTTACCTGGACCATCTCTGACACCTCCCTCCCCTTCCTGTGCCTCTCCATCCCCGTTAATGACAACCGATTTGACACCGACATTTTTTACGAACCTGCCGACTCCCACATCTACCTAGATTACACCACTTCCCACCCTCCTGGCTGCAAAATTGCCAACCCGTATTCCCAAAGCCTCCGCCTCCGCCATACCTGCTCCCAGGAGGGCCAGTTCCACCACAGAACACACCAGATCACCTCCTTCTTTCGAGATTGCAATTTTCCTTCCCACGTGGTAAAAGAGGCCCTCCAACACATCTCGCCCACATCCGCACCTCCACCCTCAGATCCCATCCCTCCAACCATAACAAGGACAGCACCCCCCGGTGCTCACCTTCCACCCTACCAACCTTCACATAAACCAATTCATCCGGGGACATTTCTGCCACCTCCAAACAGACCCCACTACCAGGGATATATTTCCCTCCCCACCCCTTTCCGCTTCCGCAAAACTGTTCCCTCAGTGATTATCTGGTCAGGTCCACGCCCTCCAAAATACCACCCTCCCTTCCTGGCACCTTCCCCTGCCACTGCAGAAATTGCAAAACCTGCACCCACATCTCTCCCCTCACCACCATCCAAGGCCCCAAAGGAGCCTTCCACATCCAAAGTTTTACCTGCACATCCACCAATATCATTTATTGTATCAGTTGCTCCCTATGCTGTCTCCTCTACATTGGGGAAACTGGACATATCCTAACAGAGCGCTTTAGGGAACATCTCTGGGACACCCGCACGAATCAACCCCCCCGCCCTGTCGCCCAACATTTCAACGCCCCGTCCCACTCTGCCGAGGACATGCAGATCCTGGGCTTCCTCCACCGCTGCTTCATCACCATGCGACACCTGGAGGAATAACATCTCACCTTCCGCCTCGGAACACTTCAACCCAGGGCATCAATGTGGACTTCACCAGTTTCCTCATTTCCCCTTCCCATACCTCACCCCACCTCCAGCCTTCCAGCTCAGCGCCGCCCTCATGACCTGTCCTAATGGCCTATCTCCCTTCCCACCTATCCACTCCACCCTCCTCTCTGATCTATCACCCCCATCCCCACCCCCATTCACCCATTGTACTCTTTGCTACCTTCCCCATCCTCCTCTCTGACCTATCACCACCTTCCCCACCCGATTCACTTATTGTACTCTATGCTACTTTCTCCCCATCCCCACCCACCTCTCATTTATCTTCCCACTCTGCAGGCTCCCCACCTCTATTCCTGATGAAGGGCTTTTGCCCGAAACGTCGATTTTCCTGTTCCTCGGATGCTGCCTGACCTGCCATGCTTTTCCAGCACCACTGTAATCTAGACTCTGGTTTCCAGCATCTGCAGTCCTTGTGTTTACATTCTTGGAGGAGAAGGCAACCGAGAAAAGGCATGTTGTCGACACTGAACCAAGTTACAGGGATAGGGAAGGTAGTCTGGAATGCAGTACATTTCAAATATGTGGAAGTACTATCGGGAAGGGAGGAGGTTACAGTGATAGGATCTGTTATAGGAATTAAAAATGATTGAAGACACTGGACCACAAGACATGCCATAGATACACTGTTGCAGAGTAGTGAGTTTTAATATAACAGAACTTACATTGGGATGGTGATTGAGCCTGGGGTGTGTGTGTGTACTGTGCTCCCCTCCAGCACTGTATCTATGTCATGTTGTGTTAACAGATGTTTGGAGCCCTCTCATTGTTCTTTGCTCTGTGCACTGTGGGTGACCTTACCTCACTACAGGATTTATTGAAGGCTGCAGATCTCCTTTCCCTTTGTCTCTCTCTGGCAGACCAACTGCATTCAATGAGGTGATGGACGATCCACCCAGCAGCTGGGAAGGCTGTTGAGTCAGGACTTTCCTGAGTACCTACAGGAGTCAGAGAAATAGACAGGATGGGAAATTAAACAGATGCAGTGAGGGTTACACATGGAGAATGGCACTGAGTTCCACAGAGATCTGGAAAATGGAGCGAAATTAAGTAATAGTCCCAGATTGCTGGAAGATGTCAGGATCACACAATTGTGTTGGAAGAATGGGTTTAGTTTCATGATGCCCTGGTATCAGTGCTCAGGGATGAGCACCCAGTGAGCAGGTGAAGTAATGACCTAGTGGTATTATTGCGAGAGAATGTATCCAAAACCTCAGCTAATGTTCAGGAGAGGCAGGATTGAATCCCGCCATCTGAAAAGGAGACATTTGAAATCAATAATTTTAAAAAGAATAATTAACAATCCACAAATAAGTATGAAACCATTACTGATGTACAACAAATCCAAACACTTGTCCTTTCGAGAAGGACATCTGCCCATCCTCACGTGGTCTGCACGACATCCCCACAGCAAAGTGTTTGCTTCTCAATTACCCTCTGAAATGGCCGAGCAAGTTACTCAGTTCAAGGGCTTCTGGGAGTGGGCAAGAAAGGCTGGTCAGCCAGAGATTCACACATCCCATACCTGGTTTAAAAAAAAAATCTATTAGGATGGTCCCACTGGAACCGCGCTGGGACCAGTGTCCTGACCAATCATGTCGGTAGGTTTATGGACAGGGCATTAAACTGACAGAGAGGATGCAGAGACAGGGTTCAGGTGAAAGGAGCTTTCCAAATCCAAAGGGAAAAGGTGAAGCAATGGAACAGCATGGGAATGTGTCTGAAGACAAGCAGAAAGGAACAGGTTGGGACAGAGTTTAACTAAAACTGTACATCAGTGAATAGATTTGTGACATATAATTGTGGAAGAGAGTATATTGTGGTTTTTTGGAATAGACAACGTTGCTGCAATAAGGTCGATGGATTTGTGACTCAGAGATAAAAGAGATTTCGACACCAGGGAGACATGGATATAGGGTGAATAAAATATTCAGTGGTTCGTAATCTTGTGCAAACTCAGGCAAAATGGGCAACGCTTACAATAATGGATAACAAAGGGATTACAGAGAAAGCATTTGGCCTCAGATCATGAAGTAGAGTCAGTCTGAATGTACATTCTGGCTACTACTTGGCAAGGACACAAGCAGCAGAACAGATTTAGTCACCTAACAGCATTCCATTGCTCATCACTGTATTACACAGGAACTCATTGGAATTTTTTAACAAAGGCATTGTGATAATTTTGGAAAACGTCAATATTTGTGTAATCTGGGACATTCACACGGACAACATTGATATTGGAAGGAGTTCGGTTATTTTTTTTCCCAGTGTTTCTTTGAAAAACACATTGTGCAACTGGCTAGGGACATAACTATCACAGAGCGACCGTGTAATGAAACTTAGTGAATGAGTAATGTCACCTGGAGAGATCCTTCGGGAAATTGTGATACAGTGCAGTTTAAATAAATATAAAGTTTTAAAGTGAATCACAGAAAGGACAAGCTACTTTAGAAACAAAAATAGCCAATGACATGAGTTTGAGAGGAGAACTGACCAAGGTAAACAGGCTAAACAGACTGAAATATGTGCCTGTCAATGAACAGTGGAAAACATTTGAAGGGACAATGCAAAATACTCAACAAAAGGACATTCGATTGAAACAGTAAAAACCTCACCAAGAAATTCCCACTGATCGCTCACTTGGGACAAAAGGAATCATACTAGATTATGAGAAGATCACCAAAAAGTACTTAAAATCCTGAAGTGTGTGTGTGTGTTAGGAGTAAATGTTAATGGATTGCAATGAGTCTGCTCGAAAGAAGAGGTCTGTGGGAAGGGGAGCCACGATCAGGGTTCATTGACACGATAGGAACAGGGAGAGGTGAAGGTGATGGAGTTGGTGAGAGTGTTACAGAGAGTGGTCAGGGTGTTACAAAGCCAGGACGGATTGCTGCAGCTGGAGGGATTTGCAGAGGTACGGAGGGACATAGGTATTTTTATATATTCATTCATGGAATGTGGGTGTCGCTGCCTGGAACAACGTTCTTTGACCCCACTGCTAATTACTGAGAGGGCAGCTCAGAGTCAGCCATATTGCTGTGGGGTCTGGAGTCACATGTCGGCCAGACCAGGTAAGAATATTTAATGTCCTTCCCTAAAGGAGGTTAGTGAACTAGATGAGTTCTTCCTACTGATCAACAATGTTTTTATGGTGGCCCCATCAATGTCTTTTACAGATACAACATGACATCCCAACTCTTACTCTTAATGCTCTCTCCAATGAAGGTAACCATCCCAAATGCCTGCTTCACCAGCCTTTCTACCTGTGGCACCACTTACTGTGTACCTGGGTCACTGGATCTCTGACTGAAAACACTACCCAGGGCCCGAACATTAACTGTACAGGTCCCACCCTGGTTTGTTTCACCAAAATGGAACACCTCACCTTTATCTAATTAAACTCCATCTGCTATTCTTCAGCACACTATCCCAGCAGTACTGTTCATCTTGTTGTATCATAGATAACCTTCTTCACTGTCCACTTTCCCACCAATTTCAGTGTCACTGAAAACAATTACTTACCAGGAAACCAATATTCCCATCCAAACCATTTATCCAAATGACAAACAACAGTGGACCCACTTCACCGCTGGTCACATGTCTCCAGTCAGAAAAACAACATGTCTCCCACCACCCTCTGTCTCCTACCATCAAGCTAATTTTGTATGTAGTTCACTAGCTCCTCCTGAATGCCATATCCTTTTTACACTGATCTGAGCTTATTACCCAGTTTACCAGACAGAACACAGAACACAGAACAGTTCAGCCCAAGACCCTTCAGCCATGATTTCATGCCAACCTTTTATCCAACTGTAAGATCAAACTAACCTACATACCCTTCATTTTACTATTATCCATGTTTCTGTCCAAGAATCTATTAAATGTCCCAGATGTGTCTAATTTTACTACCACCATTGGCAGTCCATCCAACCACCTACCATTCTCTATCCTCTTATCCATCCTCCATTCACCTTAAAATTATGCCACCCTGTAATAGCCATTTATGCGATAGGAGGAAACGTCTCTGACTATTCACTCACTCTGTGCCTCTCATCATCTTGTTCACCTCCACAAAGTCACCCCGCCTCCTTCTCCAATGAAAAAAGCCTTAGCTCCCTCAACCTTTCTCCGTAAGAACTGCCCTCCATTACAGGCAGCATCTTGGTAAATCTCCTGTGTACACTCTCCAAAACGTGCACAGCCTTCCTGTAAACAGGGGACCAGAACTGAACACAATATTCCAAGTGTGGTCTCACCAGGACGCTATAAAGATGCAGTAAAACCTCACGGCTCTTACAGTCAATCCGCTTCTCAGGGGAGCCAACACAACATATGCATTTTTAACAACCCTACCAACGTGCGTGGTGATTTTGAGAGATCTATGGACACGGACCCCGTGATCTCTGTTCTCCACAATGCCACGTATTCTGCCTTTCACCCTGTATTCTGTATTCAAATTCGACCTTCCAGAATGAATCACTTCACACTGTTCCAGATTGGACTCCATCTGCCACTTCCAGCCCAGCTCTGTGTCCTGTCAATGTCCCATCGCAACCTACAACAGCTCTCCACATTCCCCACCACTCCACCAACCTTCACGTTATTGGCAAACCTACTAACCCACTCTCCAACATCCACATCCAAGTCATTTATAAAAATCACAGAGAGCAGAGTTCCAGAGCTGATTGTTAAAAAAACCCACAGGTCACTGAGCTCCAGGCTCAATACTGTCCATTTGCTGCCACCCTCTGTCGTCTCTAGGCCATCCGATACTGTATCCAGACAGACAGATTTCCCTATATCCCAATTTTCCTTCTTTTCTGAATGGGCCGTCAACATATTCTGTCATATCCTCAAAGAATTCAGTCAGGTTTGTGAGGCATGACCTGCCCAACACAAACCCATACTGACTGTAGCTAATTTAACTATGGTTTTCCAAGTAGTCATAAATCCTGTCTTTAGAGTCCTCGCCAATAATCTGCAGACCACTGACATAAGACTAAATCTGTAATTCCCAGAATTCTACCTCCATAACATGGTCCAGACGCTACAAACATTCTCTCCTCTGCCATGTTCCCCAAAATGACACTGGAGGGTGGAGGGAGTTACAGAGATAGGAAGGGATATCAGGACAGGAGGATTTTGCAGACATTAGGAGGGTTGCAGTGCCAAAAGGAGGTTTCAGTAATTGTGAGGTTTCATGGTGATGAAGGCATTTGAAGAGGGAGGATTGTAGGGAAATGAGAGGTTTCATAGTTTAGGTGCTTTGTTAAGACTGCAATTGGTTACTGAGTTGGGGAGGGTGTAAGCACTGGAGGATTTAACAAAAACATGTGGTTTTGGTTGCAATGCAGGAAGAGGATTCAGGAAGCTGGAGAGTATGGGGTCTGAACGAGGTTACACAAATGGGAAGAGTTGTCAGGAGTGCAGGTGTTTACAGAGACAGCAATGGTCTGATCTGGAGCAGAGGACCCAGATTGGGAGGGATGTGGGGACTGGAGGTGGTTTCACAGGGAGGGAGGACCATAGACCCACAGGAGGTTACAGAAATGTGGAGAGCTGTAGGGCTGACAGGGGTTCATGGAGATGGGAATGTTGGGAGGGATGGAGAAGTTTACAGGGATAAGGATGATTGTAGGCCAGGGCTGGATCACAGACAGGGACTGTTTTAGGGAGCTGAGCAGATTACAGAGATAAAGATATTTGTATTGACTGGAAGAACAAACTGAGATATGCAGGGGAGTCGTGACTGAAGATGTTTATAGACATAGGAAGGCTTAGGTTCTGGGGGTTATGGAGTCTGTGGAATCTGGATTTCATTTCAGAGACTGGGATAACAATTTTGGTCAGAAACAGTTTCACAGATAAGGGAGCATAGCACAAACAGGAGGAAGTTGTAGAGGAGGGTGACGTTTAAACAGATAGTGGTGTAAGAGCTGGACAAGGTTATGGAGATGGGTAAATGGTGGAGACACAGGAGGAGCTTACATTGACATGGGAGTGATAGTGACAGGAGGGTGTTAAATAGATAGTGGGTTTGTAGGGACTGGATTTGGAGAGGCACAGGCATGGAGTGAGTTTGACAGATCAGGAATACTGCAGAGATCTGTGAGGATTACACTGATAGGGATGGTGGTCGGGTCTCCACAGACTGTTGGTGTTTAGGGACTGGAAGAGATTTGGTAGATCGGGAGGGATGTAAGAGCTGCAGGAGCTTACGGAGACTTGAAGAGTTTGAGCAATTTGCAGAGGTAGGTTTCTCAGACAGGAGTAGGTTATAGATAGTGAGGGTTGTGTGATCTGAGTAAGTCAAAAAGAGGAGAGTTTTCGCGTCTGGAAGAGGTTACACTGACAGGGAGAGTTGAAGAGACTGAAGCAAAAATGCATGGAGAAGGTTACACAGATAGGGAGGTGAGTAGGGACTGAAGGTGAATACACAGACATGGAGGGTTGTATTGTGAGACGGAGCTGAGAGGGATAGGGACTGGTGTAGGGATTTACACAGATAGGGAAGGTTGTGTTTTTGGAGAAGGTTACACTGATACAGACAGTGTTAGGGAGTGTTTAGTGGACTACAGAGGAGCTCAGAGAGAATGTATTATGGGGAGTGGAGGAGATTACAGACACAGAGATGGCTGTCGGTTTGAACAGAGCTTCTACAGATCCTCGGTGCTGTAAGGCTGGAGGGAGGTTATAACAGTGAGTGTTGCCCAGACTTAATTACTTCACTGATATAGAGCAGGTCTCAGCACGTAACTGTCAAAGGGAAGTTGAGACAGTCCAGATGAGTTTTCAGAGATACAAATGTTCATGGGAGTTTCAAGAGGGAACAATGATTGGGAGTGCTGTACCAAATGGGAATAGTTATAGGGAGGGTTCTAAAAGCCGGAAGAGATGACAGACATATCGATCTTTGTAAGGACTGGAGAAGCTTACATAGGCAAGGGGTGTTTTAGAGTCTGGAGGCGTTTACAGTGTTAAGGAGAATATTGGGGAGAAGGTCAGGTGTAAGAGACGGGGATGGTTGACAGGGCTGGACAATAACCTGAATAGAATCGCCATCGTGTGCAAACAGGCCATTCGGCCCAACCGGTCCATTCCAACCCTCTGAAGAGCATCTGACCCAGACCGAACCCTCCACCTGTACATTAAACCCTACATTTCTCGTGGTGAACTTACTTAAACCACACATTCCTGAATACTACAGTCAATTTATAATGGCCAATCCACTGATGGTGCAAATTTTGGACACACACAGCAAGGCAGTGACACGCAAACACACACAGTGAGGGGGATAACGCAGACACACAGCGAGGGAAGGACATGCAAACACACACAAACACACACACACAGTGAGGGGGATACATGCAGACACACAGCAAGGCAGCGACACGCAAACACAAACAGTGAGGGAGATACCCGCAGACACACAGCGAGGGAACGACATACACACACACAGTGAGGGGGATACACACAGACACACAGCGAAGGAAGGACACACACACACAGTGAGGGGGATACCCGCAGACACACAGTGAGGGAGGGACAATCACACACAGTGAGGGAGGGACACACACACACACAGTGAGGGAGGGACAATCACACACAGCGAGGGAGGGACACACACACACACGGTGAGGGAGGGACAATCACACACAGCGAGGGAGGGACACGCACACACACAGCGTGGGA